>NW_021369505.1:548545-598663 GCF_001605985.2 Dendrobium catenatum
GCTAATAAGAGGGGACTGACGGACATACATATATAACACGACAAATTATGTATATATTATATATTATCACATCTATAGTTCGGTCAGAGAGTAATAGCATGAGAGCCTATTTTTTAAAAAGAATGTTGGCGGTATTTATTTTAGTCATAAGGATCAGTATTTCCGACAATGTGATTGGAGGATTGTTATCGGAGGACCAGTGATTTCGAAAAATAATCATAGTCAAGGTTGTAGCGATTTACTATAGAGGGAGCCGAGCTAGGGTGATCCTATGCTCTCTGCCATTCTGTATAAAGAACCAAATCATCATCCACTATGATTTGAAATTTTTCATAAAGAAAATTCCTTCAAATATGAAAATTTTGTATGAACGTCGTGGCACTTGTTTCGTAGGCATAGTACTGCATAGGGCCACTTGGCTTCTTTTGTAATTTTTTAAGGCTTGGTCGTGCAAAGCATTGCCACTCAAGTGTGGGCATATGCTTTGATCTAGATGTTGAATGCTTCAAGGTGGTGGACACTTATTGCGCTACAATTTGAGCGCTAACACGCCTAAGTCTTAATATATATATATATATAATATTATATAATATAATATACTATAATATCATTATATATATATATATATATATAGATATAATAATATATATTATATATAATAAATATACTATCATTAGACTATACTATCCACTATCCAATTTTAAAGTACCTAAGTCATACCTTATCCACCACCATTCAATTCGACTTGGCCGAGAAGGAGAGGAACCGAGAATAGACGGAGAGAAGAAGGGGAAAGGAAGAATGAGAGAAGAAGAAGAAAAAATGCCCCGGAGAGTTTTCCTTTATTCCTCTCAATTATAATTTACGCTGTAGTTCTTCGCCAAAATTAAAGTACAAAATTCGATATATATACACAACGTTTGTGCTTGCCTACAGAGAACTAATTAGAAAAATTATCAAATTGACCTAAAACTATTTAGATTATGTCTTCTTTGGGAAACGTTTTTATTCACTTTCTGAAACAAGCTTTTAAAAAACTTTTATCACTAAAAATCGCTTTAGAAGGGATGTAAAAAAGCCGTTTCAAGATACGCATATTCAATAATGTATCATTTTTATCCATAATGTATACTGCATTCATCCTTCATAAGTGTCAAAACGAGCATGACTTTTAAGGACATTTATACACTTTCTATCTCTTTTTTGATTAAATTCGTGAGATAAAATAAGAGAACAAGAAAAAATCAGATCAATTGAGTATTTAGTAATGAACCAATTTGATCTTTTTTTTAATAATGGATGATGTTACTAGCATCTAAGCTTTAGCTTTTGGAAAATGCACAGAGAGCAGTTCTTCACTCGAACTTAAAGTTTCATTTGGTTACCATTGTTTATTATATTAAAGTAATTTTTAGCTGGTTAAAAAAATAATATTTATACTAAAAGTACAGCGTAAGAAAACCGTGAAGCCTTTAGGCTTCTTTTGTGACAGGCTTTTTTTACTGTTTTCTTAAACCGCTCAAATACAAAAATTTATAATTTTTCATTAGAAAAGCGGCTTTTAAGAAGCCACTAAGAAACCGTCCAAACCACCTAACGCACCAAGCCTAAATTAGCCTTACTTTAGAATGATTCAGATTTTCAATCAATCAGCTTCGGTGTTTTAGCCATTTGTTATGAAGCATAAGTCACTAATATGCGGAAAGTTTATTTTGAAAACAAATGGAGTATTTATAATGAGCGCCAATGGCCACCAGGCCCACTTTGGCACTTTTTTTATTAAAACTTAGACTTTAACTAAGAGGTCTTCAGTTTGTGACCTTTTACCCTCCCATTATGTTATGTTTTAATTTACCTTAATTGCATCAAAATATTAAAAAAAACTCGTTTAATTTTTTTATTTTTATTAATATTATTATTTCCGGAACCCAGCCCACATAGTGGATAAAGGCCTTAATGTTGTCCTGTGTTATTGTAGTATTATTTTATTTATTCATTTTTTTTGTCATCAAGTTTGTAAAACTCCAGGTATATTAAGACATAAAAATAACATTTAAATGATTATTATTCAAATTCTTGTAAGCATATGTTTCTTTGCTCTTATCACTTTACATGTAACTTGGTGATTATATCGAAAGGGCTTTGCCCCATTTTTTTCCCAAAAAAAAAAAAAAAAAAGTTTCATGTTGCTTATATTAATACTGATTTCAACATATTAATATATTCCTAAAATTAAATATCCTATTATGTTGAGTCAGTTGGGCTCCCTTGTATATTTTTTATATTTCGTTATCATTTTTTATTTTTAAAAACTGCAGTTTTTTATATATTTTAAAGTTATTTTTTATTTGAAAAATAAATCATGTTATTTAAAAAAAATCCTAAAATAATTTATAGATAACTTAATTATTCTTAAAATCAACTATATCATCATCATCATCATCATCATTGCCTTCGCCTCAATGGTGCCCTACTGATCACCACCACAGTCATATAAATTAATTTATATTTATATTAAAATATAAATATAAATAAAATAAAATAAAAAAAATAACGAAAATGATCAAAAGAGCTGTTTGCTAATTTTTTTTTTTAAATAACTTAACAAATTAAAGCCAACATTAAACAATTTTAGCACAAGGAGCAAATGGCTTTACATGTTGCATCTGATTTACACAATCAGAAGAACAGTTCCAGAATGCATATTTTTTTTTGTGATGTAAAGGGAATGGAGCCATAATGAGCAATTTAACAGAAGAAAAGCGATTACAACGATGGTGGCAAATCTATTTCCACAACTCCTTTGAAGAAGAAGAACATTGCCTCTTTAAGAGTTCCTCAGAAGATAGGAAACCAGGACGCCAAGGATGGCACCTGCTACTACCTGCACAAGAGATTTCACATATTGATTAATATAATAATATTATAGTGAGAGCAATGCTAAAGATGTTGACTATTATGATTCGTTTGGGGCGGTTTTTTTAGTGCTTTTTAAAGCAGCTTCTAACATAAAAAAGAAGGCTTCTTTTGAGATGGCTTTATACTAAAAAGTTGCTTTAAAAGCAATAAAATAATCCCAAACAAAACCTAAGATTTCATTTAGGACAACTTTTTAGTATAAAAATTCCTAATCTAATTTTTTTACTAAAAAAACTACTTAAAAAACAACAAAAAAACTGTCAAACAAAACCTAAATGTTCAAAACTTCTGATCCAATTGATGCTTTTTTTATATTGGATTGCAGCTTCAACCTGTTTAATCTTCATCTTCATGAGAAACATAGTGTAATTTAGGTTAATGCCGCGTCATTCAGATTCAAATCCAGACGCTTCAAAATGAAGTAATACTTGAAAAACATACAACAACAACATCAAGCCTTTATCCCACTACGTGGGGTCGGCTACATGAATCCTTTTTTCTCCATTGTGTCCTATTAAAAGTCAAATTCTCGTTTAAATCTAATAAAGAAAGGTCATTCCTAATATTTTCTAACCAAGTCTTTTTAGGTCTACCCCTACCTTTCTTAACATAAGTCAAATCTAATACCTCTACTCTCCTAACCGTGTCATCGGAAGGCCGCCGTTTTATGTGACCAAACCATCTAAGGCGACTCTCTCTAATCTTAACTTCTACTGGAGCTACTCCAACCTTTCCACGTATATGCTCATTTCGTATCCTATCTCTAAGTGTAAAGCCACTCATCCACCTGAGCATCCTCATCTCTGCCACACTTAACTTAGTATTATGCTTCTCTTTTAATGACCAACATTCTCTTATAATACTTGAAAAACATAGCGTAATTTTAAAAGAAAAAAATAATTAAAAAATAATAAAACAAAAAATAATAATAAAAAAACTCTAAAATGTTGGAACTTATCTCCAACCGAACTCTATTTTCTAACAACAACAAAAAAAATATTCTATGTATATTCTTTCTCATACTTTTTTCTAACCTAATTTTTGGATTTTAAAAAAAAAACATGTGAATAGCGACGCACTATCCACCCTCACGCTAATGGCGTTTTATTTGGCGATCGAATGGAGCAAACCAATGATGCCAAACGAATGTTAGGCATTCGGCCGGAGATGCTATTAGTAGCTGTAGTCACTGTCATACAAATTAATGCTACAAATACAATAACTCGAAGGAGGGCAGAGTTTGAGCTCAAAGGTGAAAAAGCACTAAAAATTTGAATCAAATTTTAGCACAGATCGAGCTCAAATCTAGAAAAACAATTCAAACCCATTAGCCTTTTTTTGGGGGGGTTAGTCTGATTTTCAAAAAGGATTTTGATAAATCAAAATATAAAATAAGATCATTCACGCCTAAATACGAGTGAGCAAAACTCCAACCTGCATAGACTTGGGCCTAGTTTGGATGGGATGTAGCTGATGTAAAATAGAGTTTTAAAAACAGAAGTTGTGAAGGAGTTTAACAAAATCTTGTTTCAATAATGAGATTTTGTTTAATTAACATTCTTTTAAGTACTTACTAAAACTTGAAAGCAAATATTAATTGTTTGTTTAGATATTCAGCTTTAACGATTTTATAATAAAAGACTAAATTATTCATCTCTAAAATTTAAGTACATGTAAACTATATATATATATATATATATATATAATTCTAGAAAACCGTAATACTTATAATATCAAAATGGAGAATTATTAACATATTTCACGGACTTACGGACCAAAAAAAGCTTTAAAGCAGCTGCAACAGTAAAAGAACGTCTTATAACTTATACGCATACCAAATGTCATCAAACTCTGTAATTCATCTAATGTTGTTAATGATATGTTGTCAAAATTGTGATTTGGGTTCATTATCAGCAAAATTTAAAAAAAAAAGAAAAAGAATCAGAAAATGCCAGTGAGGAAGAAGGAGAAACAAAAAATAACTAGGGCACAATGCAGCGAACAACTGTGGCAATTTCAGGCAGGACACTTGCAGGAACAGATGTTTGGACGAACAACTGAGGTGAAAGCAGCTGAAATCTGAAGGCAACGAGAGGTGTGAAAGAGGGGGCAAAAAAAAATCCTTCTCACGATGAGTTCAAGCCAAGGTTTGCGAAGACGTGCAGGAAGGTAGTGCAACGTGAGGGACTTTTTAGACATTTTACTTGCAAAAAACACAAGAAGCACTTGAGAAGCCCCTACCTGGTTCACTTGAGCAAAATTAATCTTTCTCAAATGAGGCCTTGGTCATGCAGGACTTCTATTGGAAGCTCCTCATAATGATCAACATTTAGCTTTCAATGGCTACAAATATAAAAAGATACATCAAACATCATTCCTAATCAGCCAGCGGCGTCCCCCTCTTGCGTGCTATCCTCCCATAGATCTCTCACATGCTTCACAAGGATAGTGAGAAAGCATGAGAGAGAGAGAGTACACCTACCATGAATGCAATTTGAACTTTTTTTTTTGGAAAATGCAATTTGCACTATTCTATTCCACAAAGTCTGCAGAGTTTCTTCTTCTTACTAGGCTTCAAGGCTTAGTTAGCCCTGAATTCTATCTTCATGTGAGTGTTTGGTTTCATAAGGAACACAATTTCAGTAAAAAAATAAGGGATCAAAAGTGACCAAATAGTTCAATATTCAGCTCTCAAGGCTTTGGTTGAATGAATTATACCTATTGCAGACTGAATATTCATGACGGTAAAGTATCAAATTTCACGTCTTAGTTTTGCACGAGTATCCAACTCACAAACAAAGAAAAAATAGAATCACCAAAACTTTAGGACGATCAAAATTACAATAGTCCGTTATTGGGTCGTAATCTAGTAACAAACAGGGATTGGATGGAAGGAGACAATGGGAGGTCGAGAGGAAAACCAATGATAGATGGTGGTCGGGCAGAAGTCCGGGCGATAGTTTGGTGACAGCCGGTGGTCGAGGAGGATCTGGTGGCAAGAAAATTCTGATTTCTCTCTCCTCCTCTTCCTTGTTTGGGTTCCCTTCAATGAAGAATGAGGGATCCATTTATAGTTTTTTGGAAGTGACATGACCAGTAAGTAGGGAGAAGATCAAGGGTATGTTGAGAGTATTCTGAATGTATAGCCGATATCGACTCCCTTGATCGCAGATCGTTTATCGAGTATTTGAGTGTCTTAATGACATCAAAATTCGGCGATCTTGGGCTCGTTGGATTCGTCTCATCGAGCCGCTTGATTCGACTATAAGCATGTCGTGTTTGGAAATCGTTTGGATATCCAATTTATTGTTTGAACCTTTCAAATGCGCTTCAGATCTTCGATTTGAATCCATTTGGGCTCGGATTGAGTCGAATTCGGTGTCGTTGAGTTCGTCTTTTCGAGATGTTCAGCTCGACTATATGTTTGCTGAAATTGGAGTTCGGATGGTCCCGGATTTAATTTCGGAAGTTTCCAATTCAATTTTACGTCGAGATTTGTGCCCGGTCAAGATAATTTTTGATGATGTATCAATATCCTCTCAAGCAATCAAAATAAGTAGAAATAATGAAAACAAATAGCTCTTCTATACTGCCTGTCTAAGAGGAGAACTTTCTTTGACGGAGAATAGCAATTGATAGCCAGTACATAAATGACATGGCATGAAAAAAGTCTAGCTGGCATATTTAAATAAGATAAATGTTACTGGATACCTGAAGTGGAGTGTGTCCAAGCAGCTCACGTAAGGGCCTTATGCTAGATAAAGGATGTTCTGGTGGCAGCTCGCAAACTATTTGGTTCAACAACTGAAAAAGAAAAAAGTTATGCAAATAACTTAAAAGTGCAAAACAAAAGTTTATACCAATAACATAGTTGTATTTGAGCATTTGCTGGAAACGTCCAAAACTTGTAGCATGTCATTCCCATACATGCTTGCCTTGGTAAAAACTAGCCATTGAGTTGCCTTCATTGTTATATAAAGATCACGAATTTGAATTTAAAAAATAAATAAATAAAACGATAAAAAGTCTATCAATAACGAAAGTAATTGAGAAATACTTTAAACAAACTTCTGGCATTTATTTCAATTGAGCATTTTTTACGTGATAATCTTATTTCGAAAAAATTAACAATTGTACAAATGCTTGCAAAAATATTTAGAGCTTGTACTGCCACAAGATTGGAATATCAATGACAACCAAATTTAGAAATGACTTCACAAACCTCTCTTCCTACACCTATAAGATATTCAAGTCCAAAGAGCATAAAAGCTTAATAATTTAAATTTTTTTATTTCTAGCATTTTATCAAAAGCAAAAGACCATAAATTGATCAATATTATAATATGGAGGTGCATATAAAACCCAATCGGTTCACAAGTTTCCCAATTCAACTACAAATTTTGATAGATTCTGGATAATTATGTGCTCAAAACAATTATGAAAGGACTGAACCGGCAGAAGGACCAACTTATGGTTGATCCGATCGAACCAATCGATCTAGTCCAATTTTTATAAACATGGTTTTAAGAATAGTTGATGTGGAAAAAAAAAAGCTTGTTATGGTTGTATTTACAATGAAATGGATGAGGTAAAGGAGTTGACCACACAAAATTTAAGCAGAGATTAGTCCAGCTATAAGAAAAATTAAGGAAATCACAAATGAGAAATGAGAGTTTTAGTTGCATCAACATTTGCACATCACAAGCTATTATTTGAATACCCAATATCAATATGCTAAGAATAAGTCAACTGTTAGACCGGTCCAGTGGACCGGTACAGCCGGTCCGCAGGACTGACCCAGACGCCCGCATCGAAAGTTTTCCGCCTGGGCGGAGGATGCACGAGCTGCTCTTTGTGAGTTCGTGGTGCTTCCTCTAGATCTCTTTGTGAGTTCTTGAGGAGGTAGTGTTGTAGATCTCTTTGTGAGTTCTTGCGGATGAAGAGTTGAGGTTTGTGGGTTTTAAATTTCCTTTCCTCCTCCCAAGATCCGTGACCCTCTCCCCTTGTTTTCCTCCGCACGGTTCTCTCCACCAAGCCCATCCCGCCGCCCCGGACATCTCATAGTCATGAATGGCCAATCCGGAGCGTGATTACGACATTGCATACGATCATCAAGGCGACATTGACGTCATCCGATCGCCGTTCTTTGACATTGGATTTGGCTTCGACCACACCGTTGAGGATTACTTGAATCGGATTCTTCCCCACCTTGTGGACATCCTCGACGAGCAACTTCCGACGGACGAGTGGATCATCAACGGCCGAACACCTTCTTCTCCAAATCCGACTTCCTCCCCGGCGGCTAGCCCCCTCGGCATTACTTGTCTAATAGTGGCATCGTTGAGTTTGTGCGCCATCCTCTTCCGCTAACCGAGTGAATCCAAGAGTGAAAGTGAGGGACTTCGAGGTGAAGGATCTATATCTTAAGCCTTGGATTTTTGTTAAGAGCCATTTGCTTTATTACTTATTGGATTAATTTTGTTTGTTTCATGTTGCTTCTAAATGTAATTGATTGACGTTGCTTAGTTCTTCCATAGAAATTTCTTGCGATCTATCTTGAAAAGTATTTGTTTAAAATTAGCAACGCAAGTTCACAAGTATTAATTTCTAACAAGCAATTCTTGTCTATCGCATTTAGTTTCACATCAATGTAACTAGTACATGATCCTATTTTGACTTGTCTTACTCTCTATTACAGGATAATCCAAACTACTTACAGATGATTCACTTTTTAACAGATACCCTCACATATTTATGAATCCGCCACAATATTACTTAAATCTTTTTGAATTCTAAAATTTTTACTCAAATCTTTATGAATTGTTGAAAGTTTTACTGCATAATAATGTACAAATACATTCTTCTCTTCAAAAAAAAAAAAGACTAGCATCCAACAAGTAATCATAACATTCTCACCTCAGCTTGCCGACCTGCATGTAGTCTTATCCCAGATGCATCATACATTACCTGTAAAAATAATTATTACAAAAATCCTCAATTCTACATCAAAATATGGAGCATCAATTTTTTAACGTAGAAATTCACACAATTCACGCACAAAAGTACAGGCATGCTTGCTCTAAAATCCCACAACAATGAAGCACCAAAACAAGAAATATGCATACCATTAAAAGAAAAAAACTAAAGGGCAGTGTTAGCATGCTGTATCCTTCAACATAATGCCCGTGCAAATATGCACACAGCCCCACAATACCCTTTTTTTATTTTTGGTAAAGGTATATAAGTTAGAACGATGTATATTGATTTCAACAGCACAAACTAAACGCTTCATTGTACAAGTTTGTAAGTTCCTTTACAGACAATCTTCAATTCATTTTAGCTGCTAATCTTTGGCTGACAATAAGACCAAAAGCATTGACCTAAGTTTAGGAAACTCTATCATGCAGGTAGCAGAAATATGAAAACACAAGGATTTAGGAGAGAAACAAAATAATAAAATTGAAGAGAGAAAAAAAAATACATTTATTCCTCAAGGACATAATTTTGAATAGGATGGCTATGATGAGGTGCAAATTCTGTATTTGAATAAGGCAGATTGTGGAGATTGGGCAATATTTGAATAAAGGTTGTTGTGGAGGATAAGGTTGGTTAGAATATGTTTGAATTTCGTAGGTTTATTGTTAGTTTATAGGATAAAATCAAGATGTTAACGCCAGAGCGTCAATGTTATACATGCATTATTATTAGTTAATTAGTGATTTGATGATCATAAACTTTGTGTAGTGCCATCTAATAGTGCGCATTTATATGATTGTTTACACTTCATTGTGCATAGTGTGTGGAATGTACTTGACACTTCAATTAGTGTTAGCGGTTGGTGCACGTAATAATGTTTTATTAAGCTTAACATCCTAGAATTAGATTATCATGGTGAAGACCATTTTTAATCATTATTTGTTAGTTGGAAAATATATTGATCTACCAACTTCGTTAGATTATTTGTACTCTGATTTTTAGGAACAAAAGAAGTTTATATTATTAAAATCAATCAATCCAAATTAATGGTATATTTGTATGAAAAGTTATATATCTTCCGTTTTTGTAAATGGTGCTTATATTAGATAGTATTTTGGCTGTGCTAACAAGAAGAAGTTGCTTTAGCATAATAGAACGTCAAAGCTATCACTTGTTTTCATTGAGCTCTTCCACCAAAAATTCAAGTACTTGTTACTACCCTTAAAATTGAGAAAGAAATTTTGGACATTCCTTGAAATAATAATAGATATGTGAGAATGCAAAGTACGTTTAAGCACTAGTTTCTAGAAAATGTCCTAAAGCCTCAAGTGAATAAATCACAAAGATATCACTCCAAGAAATACAATAAAAGAAAGAGAGCTACTAATGCAAGGCAAAATAAATAAATAACTAAATAATTATATGTGCCTTACATCTCAAATTGATGAAAAAGAAAAAAGACACCCCTCCAACTTTGACAATAATAATGATGTAAGCAAATTATCTTATGGAAAACTCTCTAATAATTTTGATTAATTAGTTGAAGAGTTTGAAATTTTAAAAAGAAAGTATTTTTTGCATGTAGTCATATGGCTTTGGTAATATTATTGATATTTTGAAAAAAGAGAATCCATCAAACATGATATCATAAATTTAAATTAAAAAACTAGAATAATGTTCATTGCTTGAAAAGAATAATGTTAAATTTAAAAATGATTTATATCTTCTTACATGCATGATTTGAATTATTGAATGATCAGGTAAAATCATGCTCATTATTAGAAAATAAGAATTAAAAACTTAAAAATAAGATCGCTAACCTTAGACTTTAACTTGATGATTATCCTCTTTAGGCACTTCTACAACTTATTGTTCCACCATTTCATGTATACATGCTTCACTCATAAGTTAAAAATTTAATATGCATATAACCTCATTTACTAGAAAGCATGAAAAAATATATACATATACTACTTTATGCATGTTCTCCCCAAAATTCAATGCAACTTCTGTAATAGATAAGAGGTTTCAAATGTTTGTGAATTTAGAAGAAACATGAACACAACTAGTACATCTTCATATGATTCGATTCCTAAAGGCACAGCACTTGCTTCACCACCACCTAAACATGAGTTGAATGCACATGGTACCAACGCTACAAGACCCAAACTTGTCTGGGTACTTAAAATCCATAATACATGCATTTGTAATAAGCATGTCTTCATGGAAAATGAATGAAGACTAGTTTTTTAATATTTCCAAGAGCAGTTTGGGAGGGCATGGTAAAAGGTATAATATTGGGAACATTCTAAACCCCTTCTTACTAGTGTTATGGTCTTTAGATTAGTCTATTATCATGCATGCTAACTAAGCTATATTTGATTAAAAAATTCAACTTATATGATTGTATGAATTTTGTCTCTTTCATAATTATGTTCTTACATTTGCTTATACTAGATAGTTTTGTTTCCATTGATGATCTTATTTATGTACAACTTTTATACTTAAAGATTTGGGCATGATTATATTATTTATTGAAATTTTCACATCTCACGCATATAGACATGTTTTTCATTTAGCATGATTAAGAATAAAAATTAAATTAAATTTATCTCAAGCTAAGGATGTTGGTTGTATAATATCCAAAATTTTCAAAAAGGTAAGCCATAATTTTTTCCCAAAGAAATACCCCATTTTATCATTCCCCCATAAAACGTCAAAGTTATTTTCATTATATTCTATTTTGAATTTTGAGCATTTTGATGTATATAACAGCATATATATATAACTTAATTTGCTAGTTTAACCAATTAATAGTTCAGTAACCATTAATTAATATTAAACAGTGCAGTAGATTAGTAATTAAAAGTTACTAAATATTATATTACTGTAGCCATCCCACTTAAAATTTCATGCAACGGCTTGATGAAATCTTACGGCTGGAATTTGTGGGAAATGCCTTAGTGGATGCATTAGGACATAATAATATTACATATATATTTCATTATTTGTATTAGAGACGATGTTCTATTGATATCTTATGTTTAACATATTACAATTAGATTATTTTTAATCTTAATATGCGTTTTATAAGGGGTGATTTTGTTATCTATTTGTGGTATCAACAATCACTTGAATTCATGGTGAAACTTTTTGATGATGTCAAAAGAGGGAGAATTGATTTTGTTACTGCATACAAACTTGATGCTAATAGATGCATGCTCATATGGAGAGTGTAGTTTTATTTTATGCATCTTCTGAAGATGAGTTAGTTTTTACTCATACACAAATATCAATTTTTCATTATCGAATAAGGGGAGTTTGTTAAGAGAGGAATTACATTTGATAACGCCAATTAGGAGAGTAAATGTATTAGATTTGATCCATATTAAGAGAGATAGAGATAGACCTAAAAAGACTTGGTTAGCAAAAATTAGAAATGATCATTTTTTATTAGATTTAAATGAGAATTTAACTATTAACCAGACACAATAGAGAAAAAAATTCATGTAGAAGACCCCACATAGTGAGATAAAGGCTTAATGTTATTGTTGTTGTTGTTGAATAAGGGGAAGTTGCTAGCCTCATGAGACTGGTGATATATCACTACGTGAGATTGAAAGTTCCAAAGCATCCAATCTACAAGCCATTACAGCTTCAACTATGGCAATTGTTATTAAACACCATAGTTAAATTTGCTGTTAGGACAGTATTCATTCTAGCTGACTCAACCATTGCAGGCATATACATCACATAAAAGAACGCAAAAGATCACCAGTTCTAAGTCTGTCTCCTAGCAAGCATCAGACATCATGATAAACCATTCGGACTTACCAAAATAAATCAAATTGATTCCAAATATATGTATCACAAAGGAGAAAAAGAAAAAAAAAATTGAACCATAGAAACGAAATAAAATGAAGGACAAGTCCATAGGTACATACAACAGATGCCAAAACGATTGCAAGAGCAAATGAAGATCCAGCTGTGCCTTCCTGCAAACCTATTGCTGTTGCAAGAGCAACCACAGTTGCGGAATGGGATGAAGGCATCCCACCCGACCCAAGCAACCTCCTAGAGTCCCACCTTTTCTCTTTAAACCTGCATGTCTATGATGGATATCATAAAACTTAGCAGGAGACAATTTACATACGGCTGCCAACACAGAAAGCGTGAATTAATGATAAGGAACAGAATCAATAAAGTTATCGTCATAAACCAACAATTGCAAGAACATTGAATATACAGATAATAGGAATGGAAACAATAAATTAATAAACATGGGAGTAGTGTATACCAGAGCATCTAGGCCTAAACCAGACCTCTATCTTTTAGTTCGGTGTCAGTTCTAAAAGTTAATAAGTTTGGTTGTTTGTGGACTAAGTGATTTGGACTCTGATTCGGCACAATTAGGTACACATTCTCTCATTTGCATGGTTAGTTGGATGGGCTTCGAAAAGCCATTGTTTTACACCATACTAATACTAATGTATATTTTATGTAGGGGTGTCAATTCGGGTCAACGGGTTGAGTTTGGGTCCAACCCAAGTTGACCCGGGTGTAAAAGGGTTGTAGCCAAACCCCACCAATTTAGTTAAACGGGTCAGGATTTCCAACCATGACTCATCCCAAACGGGTTACGAGGTTGACCTACCCCGACCCGCGAACCCTAACTTTTGCCTTCCTTCCATGGTCAACCCGAACCCGAGCCATTTTCAGACGGGTCAAAAATCCGAACCCGGACTCGACCCGTTTTACAAACAGGTTGATCTAGACCCGAATTTTTTCGGGGTGGTTTCGGGTCATGTCAACTTTTGACACCCCTAATTTTATGAAAGTTTCATGCCTAGGCCACTACAAAATTAGGCATTGTAAACACAACATTTGGGTCATATATAGATGAAAAAAGGCAACTGCTTTTTTTTCTACACTTGGTAGCACCCGGCTTGCATTTGCTCCAGCCGTCTTTCCATACCCACTTGAAAACTGCATTCACATAACCTTGCCAGCTTCCCTCTTCCGATGGCAACCCTTATGCATCACCTAATCCATTCACGTGCTGGTGCAGCTGCTGTTGTCACTTGACCAAGAAAATTGTTTATATTATATAAAAAACACTTTATATGCTACAAAACTGAATTTAAGATCACAGCAATCTGATTTGGTTAAGTAACCTGCGACTGTATTCCTAAATGCAAATATTTACAGCTACGCTACTTAATCGCACAGTTCTACAACAGTGATTACACAATATTTACAGCAATAATACAGGAATCCTTAATAAATAATGGCTAATTTTGGCATGATATGTGCTACCATATATATATATAACCGATATGCCCTCTCAAATTGATGTGGGCAATTGGCTATTTTCCAAAAGGAACCAATGATGTTATGTCATATGACCTTTGTAATTATCTCAGCAATCTGAAGGTTAGTAGAAATATGATAAAGAGAAATACCAAAAGTAACCAAAGCTTTCGGAATTGAATGGTAGTCCACTTCAAATTGCCCCGTGCACTCATAGGAAACAGTATAAATAGCAATTTGAATGGCACTAGTATTATTCACATTGACAGAAGTGGGATTATTCAAAGAAAAACGAAGTTCATATATAAGTCCACATAGCCAAATAATCAAATAACGAATAGCATAGTTTAAAATTGCGCAATTCGAGGCGTGCCTTTCCGCAATTTGCCCCAAAATAGCCTCAAAGCCTAAGCAATTCTCAGGACTCACGTACGCCTCAAGTGTAGTGAGGTGCACCTCACAAGCGTTATTGTGCAATTTCCATTGAGGCCTATGCCTCTAATATGGGGGCCTTAAATTCTTCCTTATACCCCCTTACCCGACGGAAGACGTGAACCGAAGCCTCCAAGAAGCACGCAGATGCCCGATCCGGCTCTCCCGCACGTTTCCTCCGCCTCTCCCGCCGGCGCCGCCTTTCGTCGGTGAGTCCTTTGTTTCTGGCCGCCCCTCTACATCACTTCTTCAAGTGTTCTTAGAATTTTTTTTAAGTTTAGGGTTTGATTTTTCAAATTATAGGAAAGCTAGGGTGGTTTTAAATTTTTTGAGTTTTTGTGTTTTATTTTGCATTTGTGCTTTAGGAAACATGGTTAGGGGCAAGGAAAAGATAAATACGTCATTACGGCGTGACCCTTCTTGGAAATACAGTGTGCAAGTTGATGTAGGAACGGCGAGAAGACATGCGTATTTAAAATGTAATTTTTGTGATAAGGTGGTGAAGGGAGGAGTAACTCGCATGAAGGAACACTTATCCTGCTAAAACCCTTAAATTCTCATTTACGCAAATCTTCATCCGTGAGGCTTACGCCTCGAGGCTTATTTATGCAATTTTAAACCTTGACAAATAGAAAATAGTGCGTAGCAATAAAAATTGATAAATGATTTAGACACGAGACTTTTTTCTTACTCTTCAACAAAATCAAAGAGTTGCTAAGAAACATGAACCAACTATGAGAGACCATCAAGTATTGGGGACAAATCAAAATCAAAACAAGCCATAGAATTAAAAAAGTACTACCATCAACATCAATATCAAGTCTTTATCCCAATATATGGGGTCGGCTACATGAATCCTTTTTCTTCATTGTGTCCTGTTAAAAGTTAAGTTCTCATTTAAATCTAACAAAGAAATGTCATTTCTAATATTTTCTAACCAAGTCTTTTTAGGTCTACTTATACCTTTCTTTACTTAAGTTAAATCTAATACATCTACTTTCCTAACCGGGTCATCGGAAAGCCGTCATTTTATGTGAACAAACCATCTAAGGCGACTCCCTCTAATCTTATCTTCCACTGGAGCTACTCCAACCTTTCACATATATATTCATTTCATATCCTATCTCTAAGAGTGAAGCCATTCATCCACCTAAGAATTAAAAAAAGTAACAAGTTGAAAAAAATAATCCATGACTAGGTATCCCATTAATATATTGAATGATTTAAATAAAAGAAACTAAATGTAAACGATAGGGCTTTGTGTAAATTAACTAACCTCTTAAGCGAAAAAGAAAATATTAGTTCAAATAAGGGATAAATAGCTCAAACTACCAACCAATAGTCAAATAACATTAGGATAAAAAAGAAGAACAACATCTTATCTATCAAAGCATAAATGGCAAAAGAAAAGGGCATGCAGTATGAACAATAAAAAGACAAGAGTAACAACCTACAATCAATGTATTCAAGCAATAATATCACATGTCATGAATCTTATAAAGGTTCTAATATGTTGTTATTGCAAATGTGCATGACAACCTTTAATTAATTTGAAAGCAATCAAACTTATGCACATACAAGCACACTAGGTATCATCATCATCCTCTAAATGACCCATCATTCATTCATCATTTTCGGCTCATGCTTATTTATATATTATCTATAGTCGGTTTTATTAAATACCCTACAACGGGAAGATAAACACCAACCCAAAAAATCCAATGATTTCTTATAGAGTCGCCACTCTGAAACCTCATTGATCTGCCTAGCCAATATCCAATATGGTTCCATGACATACACTCCAATGCACCCATGAATATAGTTTTTCAAAATTTTCATAAGCACTTTTCAAATGGTTTTATAATTTCAATATAATGAATGCTATTTCATAATAAGATATGATTTGAAAATATAGCATTTACTACACACAATAAGAGCATGTACATGAAAATATAATTGTTACAAAAATCAATATACAATAATTTGTGCAACAATAAAATAAAAAATAATCTACTTATGAAACTTGTTAGTTCATTAAGAGCATGAAAAGATCTTTACAAGTGTTTGCAAATAATCAACAAATTTCACAATAATGATAGGAGTAATAGTCTAATAATTAATCCAAAAAACCTAACACAATTAGCACTAAATACACCCCTAACAAAAAATGTTACATTTATTCAACAATAAATAATAGTTACTTATCTTAAAAGCAAGTTGCAGCACTTAACCCTATGGCCTCCTTGAACCAAAAGAGGCAACATCAAATGAGATTTACTTGAAATTCCTAAAAAATGATATTTTTAATAAAATATAATGATGCTTGGAATTGTATATATATATATATATATCAATGGTGCAAAATAGCACGCATCATGGCACACGGCGCGGCGTAGCGCACCTACGATGCAATGTACATGGCGCGACGCACATGTTTAAAATAGCACTTGCTATTTGTTTTTTACAAATTTTTAAGATAATCATGATATTTTTTTTTAAGATAATATACTATTTATTCTAAGATAAATATCGGCCCATTCTCTATGCCAAATTTCACGAATCGTTTCTTTGCTCCCGCGACAAGTTTGCTTCCGCCCCCTCCTTCGACAATTTCGCAAAACTATTTGTTGATTCCGCCCTCATTCGTATCTTCGGTCGGAGGCATCCATATTCAGCACGTTTGCTCGCCGCTTCTGCCCCCTTCCTTCGTTTGTTTGTTGCTCCTGACCATAGCAACTTCTCTGATTCCTCTGCTGCTTTCGACAGAGTTTTTTTCATGATCTGATGAAGAAAATGACTTTATTGCTGGAGAGGAAGATTTAACTTGGACAAGTGTTGATAAGGCTACTGGTGTTTATGATAAAAGCTATAACATTCGGGAGAGATCAAAAGGGAAAGAGAATGAATCTTCATCTAGGCATAATGTTGTTGATATTGAGAATAAAAATGAGGGTGATGAAGAAGACTATGAAGTAGGAGACAATGTTGATGAAGATAGCAAAGCTTTTTTAAGATTTGTTGATGATGATTCCCAAGAAGATCATATTAAATTCTTATAAAATCATTGACCTTTAACAAAATAATTGTAATATTTTGAATTATGAGATATTTGGGTGTTTACTTAAACTTATATATAACTATGGTTGTCTTTCATTATTATGATAGCTTGTCTTTCAATTTAATGATATATCATATTCATGTTTATTATTTTATAATTCTTGTATAGTTTGTGTCATGTTCAAAATAGTGCGCGTTGCGCCGTGTGATATGCGCCATGACTCCAAAGGGATATTTGCGTCGTGGTGCGCCATTCATCGTTAACAAGTATGATATATATAATTAGGCTATATATAACTAGGCTAGCCAAATTAACTTAAGCCACCACAACAACAACAAAAATGTCGAATGAATTTATATTAATGCGGGATAATCTCTCACTAATAATCAAATCTTACGATATAATATAAATATATACATATATACATAGATTCATTAGAAATACAAGCCAATGATAAGCCACTATGATTGCGAGTAATTCAAGAAGGTAAAGATGAGGAAGACGAGGAGATTTGGTGGTTACCTCACAATCGATCAAAAAGGAGATGTTTTGTTATCGGCAATTCTAACCAAAGAAGAAGACGAAAAAGGAAATTTTATACTGTCGTCTTTAAATCAAAGGAGAAGAAGGGGGAATACCTTCACTGGTGCAAACAGCAAGAAAGAGATGAAGAAGAGAAAGAGGTTTGGCGGCTATTGTTGGAGGGAGGAGAACCGAGAGATAAGTAATGCTCTAGCTTTATTTTACCTTAAATGATGCCAGACAGCAGGAGAATCAAACGAGGAGAGAGAGGATCGCGTGATCTATGCTAGAGGTGTCAAAATGGATTTTAATGTCAAGTTTGGGCCCAACCCGAAACTAACCTGCCATCAACTGACTCAACCTAAACCAGACTCAATTAGACAAATAGGGTCAAGATCCAAACCCGACACAACCCGCCCTTGACCCGAGTTGACTTGACCCGACCCACGTGCCTACCAGGCCGTAGGGGTGAGCCGTGAGCTGATGAGGCTGTGTAGGCGAGTACGGGTGTGAGCGAGACATGAACATGAGTACGACCGTGCGAACACTAGGGCGAGCATGCGAGTGCGACCCTGGTCAGTTTTACGTTGCTTCTGGGTTTTTCGGTTTTGACCCGAACCCGACCCAAAATTGGAAACGGGTCAGAATATGAAACTTGGGTCAACTCGTTTCCCAGACCTAGAATTTTCAAATCAAATTCAGGTCGGATCAAATATTAACACCCCCTAATCTATTTGATTGGAGATGTGGCTCTCATGGCATAACACTTTATCTTATATGATACTTAGTTCTCCTCTTCCAACTGGTGTATTGCTTTGATACCATTCTATAACAGTCCAAACTATTCTACTTTGGTCTAATAGACTCACTGTTTTGTCACGTTAGTATAACTTCCCTGGAGCTGGAGGTTACTCATCCCAGAATTGTTCCCGCATGAGAACGCTCAACTGTAAAATTTGCTTAATGAAATTCTAATAATTACACCAAAAGACACATTGATGTTTAAGAGTTTAAATTATTTTTACTTAAGAGGTTTCACATTCCACATGCGTGACACCATGGAGTTTGTTATGAAGGCTCGTGATAGCACGTATTAAGCATGTTTTTAACTATGCAGCATAATGTCTGTGATGTGCTGGCAAAGTCAGAGATTTTCAGGTTATGTTAAGTCGGTGACAAGATCTGGCCATTAAGCAAAGTCAATTGTCTAATTTCAGGTTTGAGTCACTGAAGAAGCGCACTTACAATATTCTGGCTCAACCTACAGTTCGTTAGAAGGACGGCCATGAAATGGTTCTCAAAATATAGAAGACCAGCCCATAGAATTTTCTAATAACCAAAAGCAGAATGCAGACTTTCAGATCCGACTACCTGATTGCTCTTCATCAGGCGAAGATATGAGCTTTGAGACGCCAAACCCTAAGAAGCCCTTTGCTCCTTCGGGTGCCACTGATTTCCTGCTCGTTGATTAATTTTACGCATGGGAATGAGGAAAACATGACTTTGAGTTATTCCCAACATGATACATACGAACTGTGGGTGGGCCTGGTCGACAAAAATATCATTTTCCAAATCCAAGCTTCGACCATTAAGCAAAGCCAAATGCCTAACTCATCCATCAAAACGCATCCTAATAAGCATATAATCTAGCAACCAAGAAACCAAGCAAAGGAGAAGCTTTGACTCCAAATAGCGTATAACCCTGTCAAATCAACAACCAGGCCCCCTCATCTTCCACCCACTAAATCAAATTAGAAAAGCACAATCAGGTCATCGCAAAGAAATGCGGTTCCATTTCGAAGATTAAAATAAGAACGGTCTTATAGACGAAATTAACGGGAACGCACCAGGTGGTGAAGATCTTGAGAAATTGAGCAACGGAGAAGGCGAGGAAGGCGGAGAGCAAGGGAAGGTTCATCGTTGAAGGTAATGGAGGAGATTGACTAGCTTTCGCTGACGATGAGGCTGCGATCTCTCGCATCGTCAGCACTTCGTCCATTCCAGACCTTCCTCCAAGATCGGTAAACCTATATGCCACGGGTTTTCTCTCCTCACCTTGCGCGCACTTCCTCACAGGTTAGACCATCTCCAACCGAAAAACTCATTTTTCACTCCAAAATATAATAATACATCAAAATACATAACTTGTTTCCACCTGAACTCCATTTTCTAACACCAAAAAAAGAATATTCCTAATATATTCTTTCCCATATATCATTTTATATATTTTTAATCATTAATATTATTTATCAAATTTTTGAATTAAATCTAATATAATTAAAACAAATATTTTTTACTCTATAAAATAAATTGGAATATAAATATATCATAAATAAATATTTAGTTGTTATTTTAATTTTTTGTTATTTGAATGTAATCTATATTTTAATTTTTTTTGGTATTGTACTTCTCAATATCTTTTATGTATGAGAAATTTATCTTAATTTTTATCTTAATGTTAAATTACATTAATTAATTTTGTAAAAAAAATTTAGATTACTAAAAAATAAGATATTTCTAATTTATTATTTTAATTAATAAAAAAAAAATTCTAATTTTTAATCTACCTGTCGACCCTTCAGCAACTTATTATAAGCGGATGTGTCTCTCTCTCCCATAACATTCAAAGTTAAATAATAATTTTATTTTATATTTAAAAATATATATCTGTCGCAGCTAATCTTGATCCGTTGGTTGGAAATTTTAGCTATTAATTAAGAGCTCTTTAGTTCGAGTCTTTTCTATATATCGTTTATGTGAATCTTACTTAATTTGATATAAATGTCTCAAATAGGCATATATATATATATATATATATATATGTGTGTGTGTGTGTGTGTGTGTGAGAGAGAGAGAGAGTGATGACAACATGCCTTTTTCCAATTAGATTTCTCCATTTATGTCATCTCTACCTATCTTCATCCAAGCCACTTTCTAAAAGGAATCACCCTAATAAAGTTGGATATTATTTTTTCATTGACAACTTAAGCATATATAAGTATTATTATTTTTTAGTTTCCAACTTGTAGCATTTAATCGTTTTGATGAAGATCTAACATAAGCTACATATAATATCAATCAGTGTGCTTCATACTTGCTACAACATGAGCAAATTATATTCGAACATGATCAAATATTATTCAAATTATTAGAGATCATATTATTCAATCATCATTCAATTCATATTTGGACATCATTCGATGAAGAAGGTAAGATCGTGTCTTAACTAGGCAAATGATTTAACTCGATTTGAATAACGTAAAATCATGTCATCAAGTATAGTTTGATTGCAAATTGAAAATATTTTACTATGAATTAATCATTATTTGATCATAATTCGATAAATGTTTGAATATAATTTGATTAATTTCAATATATGTTTGAAGAATAGTAAAGCTATATATGAATGAAGCATATTCATATGTAAATAAAGCATGAATATATATCCTTGTATTGTATGGAGCAAAATGGAAAGGAGACATGTAAGTTGGTTGATTTTTTTTCCAAAAAAATAGAACAAGTGATTGAAGATACAAAGAAATACTTCGCTTAAAAATATCATTCTTCTTAACATCAGGTGAAAGATGTTGATACAAAACAATTTAATTTGAAATTGAAGATAATGTACGACTATGGTGAAGCATCATCAATTTGTCCAAATAAGTTACTTAGAAATGATATTCTCAGTTCTTTTAATGAGATTCCCTTATCTATTACGTATCTATCTCTCATATATGTGACCACCATCTTAAGAATGCTCCAACTATAGTTCTTGTTCAAATGAGTTTGATGCAAGATTAATATGATGGTATAGGTGATTATGTGGGCGTTCCAAATATCGAAATAGGTTGTATTGTGGAAGTACATGATGCAAGTGATAGTTATTCAATGAATGTTTCAAGACTTAGGCTTCGTTTGGGACGACTTTTTTATTGCTTTCTAAAACGGAGTTTTACTACAAAAATAAAAAAATTTGTACTACAAAAATAAAAAAATTTGTACTAAAACTCCGTTTTAGAAAGCAATAAAAAAGCCGTCCCAAACGAAGCCTTAAACATCAATTGGAGATGTCAGCCCCATCTTGTGATCAACATAAAACTAGCAAACATCTAAGGTATTTTGATTATTCAAATACTTGGGACTAAAAATAATAATTCAATATATGATTAGCACATTGATAACTCATAACAATCAAGCATTCATGCTTGAAAATACTTTGAATTCAAAAATTTTAATTTACTAGCACTATGGTTGAGTTTGTCTCTATTGAATTACATGTTGCCAAGTTAATTTGAGAGTAAAGAAATGTTGAAGTAGACATTACATGCATATGCCATGAAAAAAGCTTTCAATTTAAAGTAAAGATATAAAGTAAAAAAAGAATGTACATTCATTGCACTTTAGAGATATAATCATTTGAAAAAAAATGGCAAATTCAATAATTTTCGAGATAATGAGTCTTATTTCAGAACACAATTGCACAACATATGTAAGATCAAATGATCACTGATAATCTCCAATGTGGCTCATTAGACATATGATCAAATATAAACTTGTTTCCTCTGATCCTAACATGATGCCAAAGATGATCATAGTTGTGTTATGAGCATGATATCACTTATGTGGAAAAATCCTCCTAAGCATCATTTTAGAAGTTGTCATCATTTATAATTATGCTACACAAAAAAAATTCAAGGATAACTGTTGATTGCCATCAATATAGTGATGATCATTTCAAATATGTATGTTTCTCATAAGATGTCAATACTTAGATTTATCCTATGACAAGAGTTATGGTTGTATTTTATAATGAGGTCGAGGAAGTCAACTGGATAGTGAAAAACCAAGTGTTGGTTCTGATAAATACAACAATATCTTCAATGTTTTTATTAATCATTTTTCTAGAGGCATGCTAAAGAGCTTGCACTCATCAAGTGGCAATAAATATTACAGTAAAATTCATAATTGATAGTTGTCATAAGAAATATCATTTACTTTTCAAGGTTTATAGAAGAGTTGTGTTCTTTAGGTACTTAGATAAAATACATATAAAAAACCCAAGCATAATATATTATTTTAGGAAAGAACTTTTCTTTGAAAGATGAGCTCGTGCTTTCTTCCTAGAAACTAATACAACTTAGTGACAGCTAGTATTTCTAAGAGTTCAATAATGCCACCAAGAGTGCATGTTACTATCTAGTGACAATATTATTAAAAATTTTAAGGCACAATGCAAAAATAAGTTAAGTGTGGCAGAGAGAGGATGCTTAGATGGATGAGTGGCTTTACCCTTAGAGATAGGATACGAAATGAGCATATACGTGAAAAGGTTGGAGTAGCTCCAGTAGAAGATAAGATTAGAGAGAGTCGCCTTAGATGGTTTGGTCACATAAAAAGGCGGCCTTCCGACGACCCAGTTAAGAGAGTAGAGGTATTAGATTTGACTTGTGTTAAGAAAGGTAGGGGTAGACCTAAAAAGACTTGGTTAGAAAATATTAGGAATAACCTTTCTTTATTAGATTTAAACGAGAATTTGGCTTTTAATAGGACACAATGGAGAAAAAGGATTCATGTAGCCGACCCCACGTAGTGGGATAAAGGCTTGATGTTGTTGTTGTTGTTGTTGTAATGCAAAAATATTTTTTTTTTTTAAATGTAACATTACAATGAACACAAATATTATTTTAGCAAACAAAATCAAAGAAGCATTGTAAAAACTCTTAAATAAGGCTCAAAACAATATCGTTTAATCCATTAGTCTACATGTCTTTGATGTTGGCCTTAGTGGTAATGATAATTTACAAGAAAGGGTGTGCGAAATAAAAAGTTTGATATTATGAGCTTCTCATGCAAACATGCATTGGTAGCAACTTGAGCTTAAGGTGTTATCTATTATAACTTATATTCAAAGTTTCATATAAAAGAGATATAGTTAGTGCCATATGCTTAAAATGTATATGCAATCAAAAAAGAAGACAATTGTGAGACTTTAGAAGAAATAAAGAAAGTTATTGTATTAACCTCATTGGTGAAGCATGGGAACGACCATATAATGATATATATAAGCTTTTCAAAGGATTAAAATGATGCTATCAAATATAGTGTAGCTGATATGGAGTTAGAGTTCATAATTTAGTTACTATTAAGAGTAAGTGTTCATCACCTTCATAATAGTTTTCTTGCTTGAATCAATTATAATTCATAAATTAATGTCACTAAATAGTTGTACTATGATGTAATAATTGTTATTTTCATGGGTTATGAATATTTGTTGAGTATGTTATAACTAAAATTTTAATGTTCTATATTTTGTGTTCCACTTTGTTATATCTACACTATTTGAACCGTGTTCGATTATTATTCAACTTATATTAATTTGAATTTAGAGTTATGTTTATGGTGATCGCACTATGAATTTGTTGTCTTATGTTAAATATTGAATGAATCGTATTTGAACTTCTAATTCAACTATTTTATAAAATTGTTAAGAACTTATTATTCCAACTATGTTCATACTTTGATGAAAATTTTTCAAATAAAAATGAGTAATGTTTGATTATGGATCAAATAATATTTAATCAAAGATCAAATTTTTATTGCATAGATGCTCTCAATGTTGATTGAATTTTTTTAGAACCTTGTTCAAATGCTATTTGAATTAATTTTGATCTCAATGTCCTTAAAGAAGTTTATGGTATGGAACATGAGAAATTATTATGTGCAGGCATCGGACGTAGAGCTATGTCTAGACTCTAATGAAAATATGACATGTGGACTAGTGTATTACTAGGTATTGGTGTGTATTAGCTGTGTATTTTTATGTATTAGCTAGTGCATAGTAATACACAGTTAATATATACCAAAACATTCTCAATTTTATCTTGTAGGTATAACTTCTCATAAGGTTTACGCATCCCATGATTTCTCCAGGATAAGCATGCTTAACCGCAGAGTTTTTAATGAAATTCCAACAATTATACCAAAATATGCATCGATGTTTAAAAGTTTAACCTCTTTTACTTAAGGGGTTTCATAATCTCCAACACTTAAGTAACGGATGTTCTAGTCACAATTTTTATCTCAGAATCATCCATCACACATATATGATTCTAGACGAGGCCCCTACAAGTTCAAGTGGTGATTCTTGCCACATAGCACTTTGTCTCATATAAGATTTAAGAGGTGACTCCCATACCGTAGCACTGTCTTGTATGATATTTAATCCCCATATTTCGGCAGGTGTATTACTCTTATATCATTTATAACAACTCAAACTTTTAATTCTCGATATATTTGTTCGTTGTGGTCCAAGTGCCTCACAATTTTGTCTTGTTGATGTAACTTTCCAAGAGATCACCCATCCCAAGATTTCTTTAGGATGAGCACACTTAACTATGAAATTTCTAAATGAAATTCCAACCATTACACCAAAAGGCGCTTCACTGTTTAAGAGCTTAGCTTCTTGTAGTTAAGGAGTTCTATAATTTAGCTTTTTTACTTGAGGAGATTCTCGTGTGCTATATAATTAGATCTGTTCAATTTGACATATAACTTTTTGTAAAAGAGCATTAGTATATGTATCACCTCATAAGCATTCATGCAAGCAAGTAAATAATGACTTATATAGCAAACCCCACGTAGTGGGATATTTCTCTCAAGTTTGAATAGTACTTTTCTATCACATAATATGCCCAATACATTCCTCTGCTTCAACCATCCAACTTGAATTCTACTAATAATATCTCACATATTTCATCATCACTTTGAACAATGGATGCGATATCTAAACCATGCACTCTTTTTAAATATTTTATCACCCGATCTCACAATCCCACCGTTAAATTTATTACTAAAATTATATTAAAGAATAATTATTCAAATATTTATATGTGATTTAAATTCAAAATGCCCTCCATTCATGCCTAAATACCCCTCATGATTTCCACCAAGAGCATTTCTTATGACAAATAGACCTCTTCTTAATTGCAGAGTGGCCTAAAGCATGCTTTCTTGTAAACCCAACCAACATAGCTACAACTCATTTTCTAACATTTAGGACAAACCCACAAAACTAATTCACAAGATTAATATCTTCCAAAGTTGTATACAAGTTTGGTGAACTAAGGTTTTGTTTGGAAAAGCATTTGGCATTGGTTTTCACTATTTTTAGACTTCGTTTTGGACGACATCTTACTATTTCTTAAAGCAACTTTCTAGTTTAAAATTTTTAATTTTTAAACTAAAACATTGTTTTAAGAAGCAATAAAAAAAACTGTTCTAAACAAAGCCTTAATATACTTCTGGGCTAAAAAATTACTATAGAAAACAGTAAAAAAATCATCCCAAACTAAACATAATAGAAAAAGATCAATTTACGACTGATAAACCTGCAACAATATTCCATCTTTGGCTAAAATTTAATACGCAAAAATCATAAATATTTGCAACAACAGCTATTACATCACAAGCTCTAACTGCATAGAAACAGACACCAGCCAGGAACAAAATTCTCAGAAATTTTTAATGGATATCCAATACCAGAAATACAAAAGTTTCCTTTTCTTCAGTGAGTCATAGTAACAAAAATAAGAAATTGGAGCCTGTGCTGATTACATCAAAACTTTTATGCCATTATAATTAACTTCATGAACATTATCAGAACTGTGCTGCAAAGGAAGAAGGGGCAGACTCCACAAAAGCATCTCAGCCAACAAAAAAATGAGCTATATCTTGAACTGAAACTTCGAGGAGAAAATTTTATACATAAAAAGCTCTTCCATGATATATTTCTACATTTTAAATAGTTTCCATAAAGATAAAAAAAGAAAATTGTAGTATTTCCCTACTTACTATGATGCTCGGGGATACAGTAAATCATTCCCGTTTAATGTGGTTCCTAAACTTGTACATCTCTTTCCTTATTTCAGTTTTTCTATATACTAGTGCAAGTTACAAGTTGGTAGATCTGAAGAAGACATTGCTTACACACTGAGGTTTCGTTTGGGACGGCATTTTAACTGTTTCTTAAAGCAGCTTTATAGTAAAAAAATTAAAATTTTTGTACTATAAAGCTGCTTTAAGAAGCAGTAAAAAAACTGTCCCGAACGAAGCCTGAATCTATCTCCAGACTGCTTTTTGATGTTAATTCTCTTGATCTTCGTCCCATTGGGGTTTTTCTTTATGGCTGTTTTGTTAGATGATCTCAAGGAAAACTATCTGACTGGCTGATATTACTGAATGAAGCTTCAATTTTGCTGGAGAAGAGTTAGAGTAGATTTAGTAAACAGGAATCAGGACGATTCCTGTAACAGTGATGAAATTTCAAAAGGTCTAATGAATCTCTCATTCAAAAGGCGCATGGCAGCACCGGGGGAGAATTTCCTCGCGAACAGAAAGCAGGGTACAAATGTGCCATTGCACTGGCACCATTCTGTACGTAAATCTGTTTCATAGTATACATGATCGATATTCTGCAAAAATTTAACAGAAGGACCAATTAGATAAAATGAAGCGATCTGCTATGAATCATGGAACTTCCATATATATAATATAAAGAACAAGGTAAACCTAAAGATATCATTATAATAAAATTTGAGGCATTAAATATATGGAGTTAAGAGTAGTAGATTGCAAGTAGGTCCTCTCTTTCATCCTATATTACACTTTTATCGCTTGCTTTACAAAAGCAGGCTCTTCTTATCTGAAGCTGTTAGACCGGTCCATACGGTCCTACGGGACCGGCTTTGGGCGAAAAGAGGCGGAACTCTCCGCCTCTTCTGTACGAGTCGCGCAACCCGCCGGATCCCATGAAGCTGTTTAGGAAGGATTTTTTAGGGAGTTGAGGGATTTTTTAGGGAGGGAAATTTGAATATAGGGATTGTTTAGAGATTTTCTTTTGGATTGTATGCATTAAATAGTTGGTTTTCATAGGGTTAGGGCATCTTGAATTTGACTGGAATTTGAGATATCTTAGATTTAGGTTTTCTTTTGGGCTCTAGCGGCATCTGGAGATTTGTGAGAGATATATCATCCTCTCGAATAAAGGATCAATTGTATCTTGCTATTTTCTGTTTCCCTTTCATCAAATAATACAAATTATCTACTATTTTCGTGGTTTTGTGCTGAATTTTGTGGAGAACTTTTGCTGTTTTTCAAAGATTGATAGAAAATATTTGAGATCTACAAGTATTTCCTATCAAAAGCATGCACCTTGGACATTGACATTCTCACCAAACAAATGTCAAATAACTTTGGGTGCGTTTGGGACGGCAGCACTGCTGCTTTGCTTTATAAAAAGTTATTAAATTTTCGTTTGGGGCATTGCGGCAGAACCGTGACAGAAAAAATTTGCGGCACATAGTTGCTTCCCGCGACCTTTCCATATCTCCCGCGGTCCGCTTCAGTCCGCTGCTTTCCGCAAAAAAATGACATAAATCCCCCTTGCAAATATTCGTGACCTTCGTCTGAAGCCTTCCGCGCTGCTTCCGACTCTTCTGGATTTCTCCTTCTTACAGATGATCCTCCTCACCGTCTCTACCATCCTCTGCTTCTTCTCTTCATCCGCCAACATTCCACATGGCATCACCTCCCTCGTCTTCCTTCTCTTCTCCACGGCTAGTCTTCTCTTCGCCCTCTCCCCTTCCACCAGTTTCTATTCCTAGCTCTCTTCTTCATCCCCCGCCTCCCCGTCAACAACAGACACCAACTTATCGGACTTCCCAGTCGAAACGGAATGTCACCGGCTATGCCACCGCCTCCCTTCTCTCCCGCCGCACATGGAGCTGGATTAAACCCCTCCTTGCCAAGGGCTATGAATGGAAGTATGTCCCTGAGGGAACGAGAACATCTTCTTCATCTTCAAAAAAAAAAGCTTCCAAATGGTTTGCAGGGACATAAGCAATGGCTTGCAGAAGTGCTGTAAAACTCATTGGATATTGTGTTGTTGATGGTGAAAGAGGGCCGCAAAGGCTGTTTGTCCATGAATTTATGCCCAATAAGAGCTTAGATTATCATTTATCCCGTTTCCTGGAAGGTTAGCCTGCAAATAGCTTTGGGTGCGGCAAAAGGGTATAAATGAAGTAATAAAAAAGTTATTGTAATTTTTTAGATTATTTTAAAGATGGTTGTGCATTGTAAAAATAATTATATTATTTGATATTTAAAAGTCATAAAATAATTCATAAAGTGGATGTAATTTTAATTTAGAATTATTAATTTGTTATCATAATCATATAAATTTAAAAAAAATTGACATTTAATCAATTTCCTTTCATCTTAATATATATAAGAGTATAAATGTAATTTATTCCCATACAGCTGCATCACAGCAACTCGATAACTATACTCCCCAAACAAAACATATTGCTTTATGTACAACAACTTTAGAACTCAACTTTCTGTACAACAACTTCGCAACCTGCTTTTTCGACAGCTGCAGCGGTTCCAAACGAACCCTTAGTTAGCAAAAATCCACGTTTCTCAAATCACCTTTCAAGGTTATTTAATCATTTAATTATGATCCACTAGTTATACTAAGAAGTGTACCTAAGCATGATCTTGGAAAAGATACACTCAAGGTGTTGGTTCTTAAGAAATGGATACCTAGTATAACTAGGAGTCTGGGAGAAAATGAGAAACCTAAGTGCAAGCAGCCCTTTGGTAGAAAACTAAAAACAATCTTAAAAGAGAGTGAAGTCCCAGATTGAAAGGGGTAAATATCTAGTATTCTGAAATGAAAATAGCTTTAGCAAATGCTGTAGAAAACTGAAATTACCTTTATTTTTTCAATTTCCTTGGGGCTTGCATTACCATACTGAAATGTGACAGGATGCCAACTTCGCTTATCCTTTTCACTCCCAGAGTTGTTCCACAAAGTGTAAGTCAGTGTTCTTCTCTCCAGTTCATCTTCAAGCTCCCTCATCTGTATTTGACAGATTATAGTTTTTGACAAAATAAAATGACAAATAGAATGACAAATAGAAACTATACTTACAGAAAGCAATGTAGGTACATAGTGTTCATCAGGAATACAACCATGCTTCTTCTCACTAGCAGGTTCCTGCATGTAAATAAAATCTAGACCGATAAAATACCGGAATTCTAAAAATATTTGTAAATGAATAGTAGAAGATATATTTTTTGTCTACAAGGAATTTTCTTGAGAAACAAATGATTTTTTATGTAAATACAGAAAAAATAACTCACAGAAATTTGCTTCTCATCAATGTCTTCCGCCAGCTTCCGCTGCAAAGATTGTTGAGCACAGAAACTATGTTATTACATACAAGTACACTGATAGAATAGGCTTCGCTTATATCCTCCTAATATAATGCATTGCATTTAATAGCCAGGAAAGAAAGCAATAATTATATAAGAACCTTTTCGTTGTATTTCTTAATTTGAAGAGCTTTAAGGCTTCAAATTAGTGCACAAGCGTAAAAATCTAGGAACAAATCATTCAGGGTGGTACAAGAGAAAGAGCCCCAAAAAACACAACCAGAGGAGAGTGAAAAGATTGGAACAATGATAAAGAAAGCAAATACATATTTTAATATAAAATGAAATTTATTTTAATAATTTTATAAATAATAATTGTTAATCTATTACATAATTTATAAAATTATTAAAATATGATAAAAGAAAAGCAATGTTAAATTTTGCTTTAAATAAATATAAAATTTGTTCACTATTTATTCATCCTTATTATGTACAAGATTAACTATATATTATAATTTATTAAATGATAAAATAATATAATATAAGCAATATAATCTCTTATTCACTTGTAATATCTAAAATAACCTTCATATTTAACTTTGGAGTTAACTTTAATTCTTATTTTAAGCTATGTGATAAAATTGACTCAATTTCTAATAGTCGATGGACTAAAATGGGGGTAATGCAAAACTCTGGGACTAAACGCTAGGCAAGTAAGTTTTGATATTTATCAATAGTCAGGGGACTATTTTGAACTTTTACTCTTATAAATGCGATTAGTTTTTACAATTGCACCACGGGCTACTACAACGGTACAATCTATATTTAAGAAAGAGAGGAAAATCATAGTACCTACTGAAAACAACCTCTTTTTACCCAAAATGAAAAAATATATATATTTTTTCACAAAGGGATTCATGAAGAAAAATATAGTGCAAAATATAAATTAATAATTGCAGATGTACACCTTAAAGGCAAAAAGAAAATAATAAAGAAAGAGCTTGAGATAAAAAAAATCAAACTAAGTTGAAAAGTTACTAATTTTAAATTATTAAAAGAGGATGTTAGAGGTAAACTGGAATTTCAAATTTGAAGAATATCTGTCATAAAAGTTTTAGAAGTGTCCAATTGCACTAACAGGATTGTCATAAAAGTTTTAGAAGAATCAACTAATCAATCATATGTAAGAAAATGTGGTGATTAAATGAGGCATAAAAAATTATAGAGTGAAAAAATAAGTTTTACAGAACATAGAAAAAGAATCTCGAAATACAACAATTATAAAGATGCTTGATATTTGGTAAAAAGGGTGGCAACCAAACCTAAAGCTGCAACACCTAGTAATTTCATTATAGGCTAAATACTAAGGAGAAGAAAAGATAATAGATATTAAATAAAGTTGAAGACAACAAGGAATTAGGAAAAATGCTATTTTGAGATATTATATTTAGAGATACAGATTGATTAAGATCAAGTAGAGCACTTGATAGATTGATTTAAATAAATTGAAGTGGAGTTAGCTTTGAAAATGCATATAAGTTAAAGCCTCAATTAGTTTCTACTAATTACCTGCTTTTGTGATAGGAAAATCAATATGCAAATCGGCTTTAATCTATTTGGATGAAAAAATTTAACAACTTACGAAGAATGTGCGTCAAAAAAACTGCTTTTGGGAAAGAGAAATATAAACAATGGTTGAAGTGTTCGCTCAGGAAAAGATAACACTATGACACAAACCCCGCTTCCTAGGCTTAAGGTTCCATTTTTCCTTGAGGTAGATTGTATGTTAATTAACTATATTTCCCCCAATAATTATATCGAGGTTTATTTAATTTTGGGTTCCTACTTCCTATGAGTGCAGACCCTCATAGTTAATTATCCCTATTATGTATAAGAGAACTCTCGATTAATGATGAATTAACTTTTAGAAGTGTAAGTGTTTTAATCTTGGTTGTGGGGGATGGAGGAAGACCCGATCAAGATCTCATGGTTTCGTCATCCCGATAATACTGTAGGTTTCAGTCTAACAATACTAACAATTGTTGATCGTAGTGTCGAGGGAATATGATTAGCAGTCAAGAGTTGCCCCCTCTCAGAGATCTCGAATAAACTGAAGAGGTTAGCTGTAAGTTGCAGTTTTATTGTGGGATGGAGTTTACATCTGTTACAATACCCATTAATTTATTTAATTTGGGTTATGGCTTCATTAGAAGTTGCTTAGTTGTTTGGTATAGGACGGGGACTTACAACTTCATTTAGAAGTTTCCCGTGGGTTTAGATTTAGTTTGTGACTTGCAGCTTCATTTACAAGTTGTCCGTATAGCAGGTCATACGGCTTCTCTTGGAAGTAGTCTGTAATTTGGCTTTTAGAGTTTTGTGCTTCCCTTGGCAGTTTCTCTAATATATTGATTAAAACTGGGTCTTATGGCTTCGCATGGAAGAAGCCTATGGTTTTAGATTTGATTAAGTTAGCCAACAACTATTTAGTTTGCATTTTTCTAGGCAACAGTTTGTTTAGTTCGCACCTCTTACCCGATACTTCTGCTTTTGTTTTAATACCCCTGTCTTAGTTTCAATACTAGTTTTGTTTATAGTACTTTTCCTTTTTTAGCACTGCAGTTTTACTTTCAGTACTACTTCAAAATTTTGTCTACTTGCTTGTAGGCATTTGGAGTTTTAGTTTCATTTTTTGCTTAATAAACTGATTTTAAATTAATCAATAAGTTTGTTAATTAATTGGTTGATTTATATTTTTTATTAATTTATTAATTAAAAGTTCTCCTATTCAATTTAAGTGATTACTTAATTAATTAAAAATTTAAATTTATTTTTTATCTAATTAATAATTTATTAATTTAATTGAAGTACTAATTTTAATTAAAAAAAATTATAATAAGTTAGTTCAATAATCAAATAAAAATTTAAGTTGACCAATTTTATATTTGTTATTTTAATTAGTTATTCGATTTAATTGAAATCTTATATTTATTTTTAAATTGATTAATTAGTTATTAATTAATTAAAATTTAGAATTGATTAATTATTCAATTGAAATTTTGAATTATTACTTTATATTAATTTTAATTAATTGACGCACTCAAATTATTTTTCAATATATTTTTAGAAAATTCGACACCCTCCCGACATCCGCTCCCTTCATCCCCTCCTTGCGAGGGGAGGTTGAGAGGGAACTCGCCCTTTCAAGTCCGCCCAGCCGAATGGTATTTAATGGTCGGGGGCTTCGGAACATTGCTTGGTCCCGTAATTGATCTTCAGAGTTTCCAATTGGCTGTTGATTGCGTTGGTGTGATCAGAGGGTTGTATAGGCTTCAAACGGAGAGAGAAGCGGACAGCTCGGTGTGCAGAGGCAGACGGGAAGCGGCCTAATGTAGCACTCGGGCAGGGTGAAGCACCCCCCTAAAAGTTTAAAAATACTATGGTCTTCAGGCAATTGCCCCTAATATAATTAAACACATTGTGTAGATGTGTTATTGTTAGAGAACTATAAACAAAATACAAAGAGAAATAGTAAATCAAAATTTTCAAGTCGAAACCCTCAAAGGAGCACTGCCCCCTTAGACCCCTGACATATCTGCTAACAGTTATAAGTTTGCCTCCCTGAAAATTATGGTTGGTTCCGCCCCTGTTAACGAGTTTAAGGTTCCCAAATATCTAATTGATCCATTAATTTCTTATAACACATTTTCTTTTTCTTTGACAAAGAAGTCAATAATCGTTCACATTTTCTCAGAATTCTTCGTAGACCTCTTTGCAAAAAAAAAAAAAATCTCTTTTGTGGGCAAGAGGCAGTCCATCGGGTTCTTATTCGTGTGTCAAGGCACGAACGGAGGCCTACGGGTCTGTGTGCGGGATAGACGGGCGACGCGTATTTGTCGCGCAAGTAGGGGAGGTGGAAGCTGCTGGCTAGGTTGCTTGTACACGCAAATGGAGGCTGGTTCGACGTTGGGTTTTCAATGACATGCTGACCTGCTTTGGCTATATTTATTTTCATTCATTATTTCATTTTTTTAATTAAAAAAGAAAATTTTATTCGAACATGAAGTTTTAAAAAAGTCAATCAGCAAAAGCAAAAATTCACAAGTCATACCAAACGAATCAGCCTCTAGCTCCAAGTAAGATAGTATTGAAATTCAGAAAGTAATTGATGCACAATGTCATAGGGTCACCATAATACAAATCAGGATAAGATTCATGAAGTACACAAAAAATCAAATATCGCACTTCATCAACTATTAGTTAAGCTGCAATATGTCAGATATATAAATAACATGAAATAAAGTGGTATGTATGTAAATCTCCCTTTTTATTATTATGAATGCTAGTGACTTCTAAAAGTAATATCAATGCACATGCAATGGAATACAGATGCATTTGAAAGAGAAATTAACATACAATGGAATTTGCACATCTAGTGTCATTTCATCCTAATTTTGTTGCCCTTCCAAACTGCTATTAGCATCTATAATGATTGCCACCAGCTACTTTCTAACTTTCCTATTGTTGCCCATTATTTCAGCATTCCACCATCTTAGTTGATTATTAATTCACGCTAATTACGAATCACATCTGTTGCTTGTGCCCGGTCACATTTCCCTTCTGTCACTTCACTATTTTGTCGAACCTCTAAACAATTTAGAAAGGAAATTCTTAGAGAATTTCCACTTTTGGAATTCCCCAAGGATGTAATAAAACCTGTTGTGTTTTAGTAAATTTATATTAATATTGTGCGGCTTTTATTTTGGATTTTTTATAGTATACAAATAGAATTCCTGGCGTATGTAAAATTCAATGGACATAAAAAAACTAAAACAGAATTTTTGTTTTCTCCTCTTGTGTGTGTTGTTAGACGTGAGTTCTTTGAGTACTTCACAGGTGTCGAAAACTACTTTTGCGGGTGACTTCTTGTCCAGCATAAGGCTTGATTCTTCCCTTCTGGATAACTTTTATCATTATTCTTATCTTTTTAAATTAATTAGATAAAAGATTTGTGTGGTGATTGAAGTTTAGTTACACTAAGTATTGGGTTTCTTTTTTAAAGTTGCTAGAATTTAAATTTATTTCAAATTGTTAGGGATTATTAAATTATCTATTGGAATGAACCAAATATATTTATTTTCCTTACATTACAGCAATAGATTTAGCTTAAAATTATTATTTAGTACCGTGAAAATTATGATTTTCTTTGTGACCATAAATCATTAACTGTCCTACATTACTATCACTAGATACATTAAAAATGTAAAGTTATCCAGACACAGTAAGGTTTAGATTTGACCTCAATTAAATGTATATGTAAAAGTACAATGACAAATAAATTGTTACCACCAGTGGTAAAAAGTACGCCTCTCAGTCACAATCGCAAGAGTTTACAAAACTTTAAGTATCACTATAAAGAACAAACAATGCTTACCTTGCAAAACGTTTTGAAAACTGGAAAAATAAAATCATCATCGACCACAACTTCTGCATGCCTTCTTATTAATGTTATCCACTGCAATGAAAATTCCAGTGCAAGTTATGTTAATCCTCTATAGCTTTAAAAAAATCGAAAAACCAATCACTTCAGGATGCTAAAAGTTAAAAAAAAAAAAAAAGGAAAACCTGAGATCCTTTCCTCCATTTGTGCTTGGGGATGGAAGGAGCCATTTTCTCATTGTAACGGCGCTCTTTTTTGTTTGAAAAACTGGAATAAGGAACTCAATTACAATCCTCTATAAGCACTTGATTTGAGTGAGGTGGATTTAAAATAGTGAAGATGCAAGTGTGCAATGTCTTACCTGTCCACAAAACTTTTTGGGGAGGACATCAAATAGTTATACACATAGTCAAAATTGTAAAGTGGAACACAGCTGCAAAAAAAAGAGCCTGATCAAGTTTTCCCATCAAAGAAAGACAAAAAAGCATATATATATCTTCAAAATTAACATTGCTGAAACGAAAAAATAAACCTACCACTAGAAGAGTTCAACAGCAGAGACTTCTTCAAATAAGAAATAATGAGATGTTCATGCTAGGTTTATACAATACAGCACTGATAACTTAAATTTCATGTTCTTTGACATAAAGTTAAGGTTAAAGTGAAACATAATATCAAGCATCATGATCCTTTAAAGAGTAGTTATTGCACAAATCAGTGATGCATGTGTACTTCAAGAGACTTATCCATGAATCAGATATGTTCTAGATACATTGGCATGAAAGAAAATCAAGTTAAAGCCCCATTCACTGTCAACTTTCCATGTTCTTATAATATTTGAACATTTCTAGGAATTTCACGCCAAAATTCGGTAGGTGAACAGTGCGACACCAATATTGGCGTCGGATTGTTCACCTATGCCAAAAAATTGGATTGCCGAAGACGAGCGCAAAAGAGGAGAAAAGCACGTGAAAGAGGAGAGAGATTGTTACCTTCACAGGAAACATGAGAAACAAGAAAGAAATACAATTCGATTGGAGATGAATTGTGGCATTTTGAAGTTTTACTGTATTTTAGAGTGAAAATTGGGTTTTTCGGTTGGAGATGCCCTCAATGCACAATGCTTTTGCTAATTGCCAGGTCTACATAGGGATTAGTGTTGGCACATTTTTCCATGATTCAACAAGACCTTGAGTTTAAAATGGACGAGCCCAAATTGCTGAACTCAGATCCGATCGCAACATGGGATGAACCAAAATCACTATAATCACAATTAGCCACACTTCTACCCTGTTTTGTGTCAAAATAAGTTTAAGCCTACTATATTATTTTTTTTTATTTTCCAAAGTTCATTCTTTTTGTGTGAAAAAAAAAAAATACTTTGGCGTCATCTAAGGGACAGATTGGAAAGCCCAGCTCCCAGCTTCTTGTGTCAATTTCATAAAAAGGACAATTTCAAATATCTCTAATAAAATAAAAGCGCACCTATCAGAGAGCAAAACAAAACGCTGGTTTGCGGGATCCTCAAGAGCTACTCTAAGCAACAACCGCTCTGCTTCGATCATGCTGGCCTCCCCCCAATTCACCTACATAAAAAACAACAAATCCCCTTTCAAAATTCAAACAGATTTACCGAAGCTTAAAAAAAAAAAAAAAAAAACTAGGGCAAAAACACAAGCGATCAATGACGAGAAGAAGACCTGTACGCTATCCTCTAGGTGACGGCCGTAAAAGAAGGGTGACCTCGTTGTCGACTGATCAAGCTTGAACCCCGGCTTCGAGTGAACATATATGGAGAAATTCCCCACTTGGGCATTCTACCAAACACCGAGACGATAAAAAAACTTCTAAAATTCCAAAATATCCATAGCATAAAAATTCAACGGGTATACCTTGAAGAAGCTATGCCAAACGAAATCGAGGTTCAGGCCAGCGCGGGCAAGAAAGAGGAAGGCGATCTTCGGCTCCCCGGAAAAGGGAACGGGGTCTCGGAAAAGAAGAAGCGTCGGCTGCGGGGTTGTGAGTGAGTAGGACTGGAGCCGTAAAACAACGAAAAGGAAAGCGAGGACCGAGAGGGCGGCGACGAGTTCAAGACTTAGCCACAATCTCCGACGAAAGGGCGCCGCGGCCAACGGCGGCGCTGCCCGTTTCTTCGTCATATAGGCGCAGAATCGTTTCTTTTTTATGTGCGCCGTCGCATTTAAAGAAGGCCGGGGACGCCCCCTCTCTCTCTCGCACGCCACGTCGATTCAGTCTTTTCAAAGGCAGAATTTTTTAAACCATCGTTCACTCGTTTTTAAACCAGAGCAAAATTTAAAATTTTTAATTTTTTCACCCATAAAAAATTTAAAATTTGATATTCCGAACTAAAAGGAACACGTCAGAAAAAAAAAATTAAAAATGGTGACCGGAGATTCTACTCAGTCAAAATCTCTGATGTATCTTTTGGCCGCTTCTTCTTTTTTTTTTAAACAAGACGCTCTTTCTCTCTCTCTCTCTTTCCGTAGGACGCTTAATTTATATAAATATATAATATTTATTGTCCGTTTTTGTCCGTTCGTTTTTTAAATCGTTACAGGGGCTTCCACGTGATGAGACATATTCAGTTCATCAAAGCGAATGCAAAATCTAAAAAAATCTAAAAAAATATATTTTTTTTGGTGAAAATTCTTCTCATTATTATTAATTTATTATATTCCCAAAAAAAATTATTAATTTATTATCATATTTGATAGCAGTACGATCAAACTTCGAGATTTTTGTTTTTCAAAGTTAGCGGCGACACGATATATTTTTCAAGATCATATTAATGCATAACATATTAATATGTTTAATGTAAGAATTGTATTTTTATATATCAATATATCATTTAATTATTAAATATATTATCAATATATCATTTAATTATTAAATATATTAAATATTAAATATATTAAAGAATTGTGTATATTAAATATATTAATATTTAATATTGAAGAAGAAAATTGATTTAATTTTTCCCCAAAAAAAAGATTTAATTATTATTGTTGTGGGCTAGAATATACGCGACGATAGAGTTTTTACTATACGTCTTAACTTTGCACATATATCCAACTCACACACAGAGAACACAATATTTTTTACTTGGAAAACTCTTGAAAGGAGAAAAATCATGAGGCCTAGCCCAGTTGAAAATGACTCCACTAGAATATAATTTGGTTACAATGGGCTGATTCACCTCCGAAGGCGATCAGATTACAAATAACAACTGTATGATAGAAATCCGGGTGTTAGGTTATGGTCTGGCAGAACTTCGAGCCTCAGGTGATGGTCTGACGAAGGTGAGGGCCTCTAGCAAAGATGAGGGCCTCTGGCAAAGGTGATGACCTCTGGGGAAGGTGAGAGTCTATGACGAAGGTGAGGGCCTCTGTGAAGGTGTGGGGCTCTGGCAAAGGTGAGGGTCTTTGACGAAGGAGATGGTCTGAGATGGTGGTATGGAGAAGGTGAGGGCCTTTGGCGAAGGTGAGGGCCTCATGTAGTGGTCCGGCGAAGCTCCGATGATGGTCCGGCGAGGCTCTGGCGGTGGTCCGGCGATTGTGGGGCCCTCATGTGATGGTCTGACGAGGCTCTTGCAGTGGTCCGTCGAGGCTCCGACGGCTGTTTTCCGACAAGGCTCTTGCGGTGTTCCGTCGAGGCTCTGACGGTGGTCTGGCGAGGCTCCTGCGGTGGTCCGGCGAGGTTCCGACGGTGGTCGAGTAGGAGCTTCTTCCTTCTCTTCGCTTCTTCTCTTCTTGCTTGGGTCCCCTTTCAAGAGGAATGAGGGGTCTATTTATAGATTTCTAGAGTGGCATAGCCTGTAAATAGGTGAGAGATCAAGGGTAAATGGGGAGTGGTTGGATGGACGGCCGAGATTGAATCCCTTGATCATGGACCGTTCGTCAAGCATTCAGAGGCCTTAATGATTTCGGAATTCAGTGATCTTGGGCTCGTTGGATTCGTCTCGTTGAGATGCTAGATTCGATTATAAGCTCGTCATATTTGAAAATCGTTTGGTAACTCAAACAGCGGTACAAAGCTTCCAATAGTGCTTTGGTTCCTTGATTTGAGCTCGGATTGAGTCGAATTTGATGTGACGCCCCAGGCATCCATAGTGAAAGGATTCGTCTGACATTCTGATCGAACTCCATTCCAGTTGTCTTGCTCAGACCTGAAATTGTTTACCACATATAATAAGCTTAAATAGCCCAGCAGGTCACCAAAGCCTACAACTGAAATCAAAGCACGGTACTGCTATCAATATGCATGTCAGTCAATCAAATCCATAACAGTCAATGGTCAATGAGTCTATGCAGCGGAAATCAAATCAATAGTCAATGCAGTATGGAAATCAATAGTCAATGCAATCAATAGTCGATGAAATCAATAGTCGATGCAGCGATAGAAGAACCGATAAATCAAACTCAATCAATACTCGTCAATCTCGAAGAAATCCGTCGATCAGTCAAATCAATCGTATCGAATCAATCGATCAAATCAAGTCAAAGCTATCTAGTCAATAAAATCAATAAATTTATAATATCCATATCCATAGCATCAATGAATCAATACAATATCTATATCCATCCATATCCATAGCAATGATTAATAGTATCAATGCTCGGCAATCAATCGATGAAATCAATGAAATCATACGATACAGAAAATTCGATCAAATCAATAAAGCAGAAATCGATAAAGCAATAAATCCGTAAGTCAATACAGTAAACATACAGTCAATACGATAATACTGGACAAGTACAATCAACTGGCTATGTTGCTGTTGTAGATATCCATACGTTGGTTTCTATAAAAAGAGTCGTTACTCTATTGCCCGTCGGCCGCCCGTCGGCATATCTATAAACCCCTTATGACTCCCATCTATATTGCTGTTGTAGAATCCATATTTAAAGGAAAGCCCGTCGGCCCACCATCCTGTACAGGTCAAGTCAATCTCCAACCAACGTTCAACCAGGTTCCACTTGTGTTCCAGTATCCAATAGTCAATCAATATTCAATTCAATAATCAATTCAATAATCAATATTAAAGCAATCTAGAACAATCATATCAATATTCATATACATAGCAATGCAATCTATCAATTTCAGACAAATCAGAAATCATACGAAAATCGGGCAGAGTAACGGCAGTCTATCAAATTTACACAAAAATCCTACAAAATTACAATTCACCAAATTACAACAGAATGTTCACGACAATAATATAAGACTATTGTTCTACTGAATCCACATCAAATAATATCCTGATATTTTTCTATTCAATTAAAATCGAGTAGAACCAATTCCGACCGGTAAAATCATCGCAGAATATACTCAAATCGTGTACAATATTCATATCTATAACATACTAAAAGTTGTGCGGTGAAAGTTGTGTCAATACCAAATCAGGTCTAAAATTCGACTACGAAAACACAAAACAAGTCACAACTCGACCAAAAATCAACATCTCTGAAAACAGAAATAGGATTCGGAGTCCTTACCACGAGATCTACACTTTTCCCAATAGCGGCGTCGGACGAAAAGCGCTCCGCGGCCTCCGAAACCCAAGATCTCCTTTACTTTTCTTCTCTTTCTCTCTCCTCAGATATTTCTGATTTTATAAAAATGATTTTCTCTCTCCTCAAAACGAGCTAATTTCCTTATATCTTTAGTCTGATCATCCTGGCCGATCGCGACATCGTCCAGGATGATGTGACCAATTTCCAATCGTACTGGACGATTTTCCAGGACGATATAGGACGATAATTAATTTTTCAAAACCCCTTGCTCTCGAGATTTTGTCATACACTGATCGTCCCAGGACGATCCAAAATTGTCCTGGACGATCCAGTCCAGAAATCATTCCAGAAACACTCCAGAAATCAGCTGTTTTCAATGCACTGATCGGCCTGGACGATCTCAATATCGTCCCGGCCGATCCTGGGAGGAAAATCCAATTCAGAGAGGAACAGTAAGGGAACGAGATCTCACATTTGATGTCGTTGGATTCGTATTTCTGAGACGCTCAGTTTGACTATAAGTTTACTGAAATCATAGTTTAGGTGATCCTAAATTTAATTTTTGAAGTTTCCGGCATGATTTTGCCTCAAGATTCGTGCCCGATCAAGATAACATTTTGATGATATATCAATTATAAATATTGAGATATTATTTAAATTCAATTTTTTAAAATTAAATTTTAGATCATATGAGTCTTGATTTCAATAAATTTCCAGTTGAACTAAACATATCGATAAGATGACTCAATCTACACTCATATGTTATCAAAAATTTATCTTGACCGGGCACGAATCTCGAGGGAAAATCAAGTTGGAAACTTAAAAAATTAAATATAGGATCATCTGAACTTCGATTTCAACAAACTTATAGTCGAACTGATCGTCTCGGAAATACGAACCCAACAACACCAAATTCAACTCAATCCGAGCGCAAAAGGGTCTAAATCAAGGACCCGAAGCACAGTTGGAAGTTCAAACCACAATTTGGATTACCAAACAGTTTTCAAACGTGACATGCTTATAATTGAATCAAGCAGACCGACGAGACGAATCCAACGAGATCAAGATCGTAGAATTCCGATATCACTAAGACCTTCAAATGTTTGACGAACGGTCCACAATCAAGGTATTCAATATCAGTCGTCCATCCAAACCACTCCACATTTGCCCTTGATCCTCTTCCAATTTACGGATCATGGCATCCTCAAAAAACTATAAATAGCCCCTCATATTTCTTGAGAGGAGACCCAAACAAGAAGAAGAACAAGATAACAATGAGAATAGAAGAGAAGATGATTAGGAGGGAAGAAACTCCTCCTCGACCACCGTCGGGATTCTGCCCGACTTCCACGAAAAGTCGGAATTCTGCCCGACTTCCACGGGATGTCGTAATTTTGCCCGACTTCCACGGGATGCCGGAATTATGCATGACTTCCACAGGACACTGAAATTATGCCCGACTTCCACGAAACGTCGGAGATCTGCCTAACTTTTAAGTGACACCGAAATTCCGCCCAATCTCCAAGTGACGCCGGAATTTTGTCCGATCTCCAAATGACTCTGGAGTTTTGCCCAAATACTATCTGACACTGGAGTTCTCCCCGGCCGCCGACTGTTCATCGCCATATTTCTACCAGACACCGGACTTCTACTTGTTGTCGAATTTTCGCCGGACATTTATCTGATGTTGGATTTCTGTCCATTGCTGGACTTCTACCATACATCATCCTTCTAACCTTCATCGTCAGACAACTGTCTTTCCGACCTCTGTAGCCCGCCGACTACGATCTTTCCGACTTACGTCGCCCACCGACTACAGTTCTTCAGATCTCCGTCGCCCACCCACTATGTGTCACGACCCGACCCGACGGGGACGGATCCCGCCCGAGCCGGACCGCGACAAAACCTCTTTATCCAGGATCTGGCTTTGGAATTTGGTTCCGGAACTGAATCTTCTAAATTAATCAACTCAACAGACACACAACCACAGAGCTACTATAAGTCACCAAATGCAGCGGAACAAAACATCTATATTTTCTTTTTCCTCAAAACAATCATCTACAGATACAATACATGGCTTTTGAACAGAAAGAAAGACAGAACAGAAAAGCCATGACTATACAAAAATCAAAAGGTACAAACAATACCTAAACAGATCAGAATTCAGAAATCTACTCCTGGACTTCCTTCCCTTTCCCAGAACCTGAAAACCACCAGAAAACAAGAGTGAGCTCAACAGCTCAGCAAAGCAACAATCCTCCAATCAAAATTCTCAGAATCCAAAATCAAACTCATCAGACAGAAATTCAACCAAAAATCGGAACAGAATCGAACAGATATCAAATCAGAATCAGAGTCGTACAGATCAGATCAAATCGGAACAGATTTAATTCAACAGAGTCAGAATCATACAGAAATCAAAGATTCAGATCATATCAGAACAGAATGGTACGAAAACAGAAGTCGTATTAAATCAGAAACAGAACAGAATAAGACATATCACATCAACAGAATCAGAAATCAGAATTTCAGATCGTATCAACAGAACAGATATCAACAGAGCAGTTACGGAACTCAGATATCAAACAGAACAGATTCGAAAATCAGATATCAGATATCAGATATATATTTAATAGCTAAACTAAACTAAACAGAATCACTACGGATTCTGACCCTTATGTCTCCCTTGTGCTCACGGCACCAGAAATTCGCTGAATAATTAATAGCTAAGCTAAATGTGCTCACGGCACCAGAATAATAGAATTCCTCGGATCCGGGACAGAACAGAAATTTCTCCAACTTGAGCTCAACTAAAATTTCCCCAGACACTAACTGAATCTCATAGGATCCAGGCCCCTTATAGCTCCCTTTTTATAGCTTATACACATAGCATTTCAATTCAGAAGAAATCCGGGCAATTCAGAAATCAGACAAAAATCAGGCAGCACAACGGCAGTAGACGGAATTTACACAAAGTTTCCTGCAAAGAAAATTTACCAAATTCGCACAGAATATAGATAATCACATTCCAGAACATTTATTCTACTGCACAGAGAATTTACAATTTCACAGAAAAATATAGTCTACGAAAAACTCCGCCGAATCAAAAATACCGGGACAAAAATCTTTGGAAAATAACCAAAATGTGCACACTCGGCACGTCAACAATATACAGAAAGTTACGCGGTAAAAACTGAACCGATCAAAAGATACGGACGAAAAACAGTAACGGAAACGAAATCCGGACAGAAAATACCGCCAAACTCGACGGTTCTGAAAATTGAGAAAGGCGGAATGTGCCTTACCTTGCGTACAGCAAAATCCTGAACAGTCACTTCGGACGAAAACGGCTCCGCGTCGTCCGAAAATCAACTTTTCTCCAAAAGTCATCGACTTTCTCTCTCCTCAAAGATATTTATTTAATTTTCTGATTTTTCTCTCTCTTCAAAATGATTGAAATCAGCTTTATAATACACAGATCGGCCCGGCCGATCGCCAAATCGTCCCGGGACGATCAAACCATTTTGGATCGTCCTGGACGGTTCCCAGAACTATTCTCAGGCCGACATTTTCTACAGTGCCGATCGGCCTGGACGATGTCCAAATCGGCCTGGACGATATGTACAGAAAATCACCTGGAGCAAAACTGGGCAAATTCTGGAGCAAAATTTCCACTGATCGTCCCAGGACGATCCAGATCGTCCTGGACGATCCTGGAGCAGATTTTTGATATTACACTATGGTCCTTCCAACTTACGTCGCCCACCGACTATAATCCTTCCGTCCTTCGTCGCCCACCGACTATGGTCCTTCCGACTTACATCACCCACCGACTACAATCCTTCCAACCAAACAAATACATCAACAGTGATTCTTTGTACTCCCACCATTTAATGTACTCTATAAGATGTACATCAATATAAGGCCCTCCCCTAAAGAAGGGCCTCATTTATAATCAACTGCAATACTATTGGATTCATCCAAACTGGGCTAGACCCCGTGGTTTTTCCCCCTTTTTAGGGGTTTTCTACGTAAAAATCTTGGTGTCTCCTTTAAATGCTGCACCCTCTCTCTTATCTGATTGCGTGCTAAATTTTCGTACAAAATTAAGACAGTAAATTGTATATTTCTCTACCGCCGTGAATACTCGAGGATGCAACATACACAATAAGTGTTATAATCTTACTTCAAATGATAAAAAATCGAGCATTTAAGGTATGTTTAGAAGTTTTCAAACATGAATTGAATGACTAAATAGTTTTTAAACCTTGTAAGCTTATTGTCCATTCGCTTAATGAAATGAACCCTACAAGCTTAAGATCATTCGATTATGAGATCATTAAAGATACTCAAATTCTTAACAAGCGGTCTATTATCAAAAGGATTATTATAAACTATTTGATGGAGTGCTTTAGATTATGATCAAAAGTATCAAAATATGATATGAAAAGTTATAAAGAGAATATCATTTTTTACATGAGAGAGATTTGATATTTGATGTATCATCAAAAAATTATCTTGATATGGCACGACCATCGAGACAAATTTAATTTGGAAACTTTCAAAATTAATTATGGGAGCATATGAACTCCGATTTCAGCAATCATATAGTCGAACTGAACGTCTCGACATGAAGAACTCAACATCACCAAATTCGATTCAATCTGAGACCAAATGAATCCAAATAAAAGACTCGAAGTGTATTTAGAGAGTTCAAACCATAAATTGGATGACCAAGCAACTTCCAAATGTGACATGCTTATAGTCGAATGGAGTGGCTCAATGAGATGAATCCAAAGAGCCCAATATAGTTGAATTATGACATCATTAAGGCACTCAAATGCTCAATAAAAAGTATATGATCAAGAAAATCAGTATCGACTGTTCATTCAACCCACTCCCAAGTTACCCTTGATCTTCCTCCTTATTGGTCATTTTACTCTCAGAAAACTATAAATAAACACCTCATTTCTCATGAAAAGGGAGCCCAATGATGGAAGAAAAAAAACTAGAGTTCTCTTGTCATTTACTCCTCGACCACCTACTATTGCCAGACTTTCATCAGACTTTCGCCCAGCCACTGACTGATGTCGGACTTACACCTGGCCGTCAATTGACACCTGACTTATGCTCGGACACCAACTAATGTTAGATTTCTGCCCGAACGACTAACGCCAGACTTTGCCCAGCCGCCGACTAACGCTAGATTTTCGCTCAGCCACTGATTGGTGTCAGATTGACATGTAGCTTCTAACTGGACTTCTAGGCCACCAACTAACTTCGAACTTCTTCTCGGCCGCTAATTAAATGCCGAACTTCTGCCCGGCCACCGACTAACATCAAACTTCTTCCCAGCCACCAACTGACGTTGGACTTCTACCCCACCATCTAATACGGTCCTTTCGACCACCGTCACTCGAATACGAACTTTCCGACCTCCATTGCCAGTTGACTATGGTCCTGTCAACCAAACGAACATATCAATACTTACTCTTTCAATGTTCACCATGTAATGCATTATATATGATGTATATTTGTTACATCAAGCCAAGGCCTTCCCTCCAATGAAGGGCCACATTTGTAATCAACTACAAATACTAATGGATTCATTCAAATTGGACTAAGCCCTATGGTTTTCTTCTTTTCAGGGTTGTTCACGTAAAAATCTTGGTGTCTCTTATAAATAATGCAACCTAACTTTTTATTTGAGTGTGCTGGATCTTCGTACAAAGCTAAGACGTTAAATTTTATATTTCTCCACCGTCGTGAATACTCAAAGACACAATAAGAACTAAGAGAGCTAAAGTACTCTACTTCATTTTCAAGCAATCACCATTGAAAGTTACAATCAATAATTCTTGTCATCATCGTCTGATTTCTATCATTCGATTATTGTCATATGACTATTAACATCCAATCTATTATTGGACTTTAAGTGTCCGCCTATTGATATTTGACTTTTGTTATCCCTATAAAAGGAATCATACAATTGCTCCTAATTATGTATAACCATGTCTTTTTCATTTGAGGAGAGAGTGAATTCTTATATTTATAAGTATATAGTACTGGACTATTGAAATCAGACTGAACCTTATATTTTTTCTCTTATTGAGTTTTCAACATAAAAAATTATGATGTCTCTTACAACTTCGATTTGTGTGTGTTGAATCTTTATACAATGCTAAGATATTAAATACTCTAAAATCGTAATTTGTCTAATATGTGACAGTTTCGCACTATTTGTGAGAATTTTTCTAAACATGCAATATATAACTTTTCAATGGCTGACTGTCAATCTCTCAATCAAAAATAACAAAAAATAGGTGATGAAGGCGCTTAAAAAAAAGATTTAACAGTAATTCTAAAAAAAAATTACTTAAATTTGGCCTATAACCACCCATGCTTCGTGCAGTAGAAGGAAAAATTATGGCGTGCGGTGTCCGGTCGAGTTCGGAGGCCAATTAGGACACATCACGTCAACCAATGCACAATGCATTGGATGGTAGCGTGTCCGGATTAACCTCCGGACGTGTTCGGACTTCGCACAAAATAACCTCTCAAGTAGAAGGCTCAGTCATCCTTTTAGAATGATTAATATACACTTATTTTTAAATTATCTTATTTTATAATATTTTTCTAAGAAAAAATTTTGACTTGATTATTTCAAAAAAAAAAAAAGCACGCTAAATGCCAATAATATTTTGTTGATGCTGTCGTTGGTTTAATTTTGGTTTTTTTTGTCCTACATTTTGCATCTACTAATTTGTTTTCCACTTTTTTAGAGGAATCCGTCTCCCAAGCTATGAATGTTTCAATTTGAATCAGATGATCCCAAAATTGACTTAAAATTAGAATAAAATTCAAACGCGTTTGACGGAAAGCATTTTGTGATAAATCAAGCTTTTTAGGTAAACTGAACAAAAATTTTTTTTCCCTACATTTTGCATCTACTAATTTGTTTTCCACATTTTTAGAGGAATCCGTCTCCCAAGCTATGAATGTTTCAATTTGAATCAGATGATCCCAAAATTGACTTAAAATTAGAATAAAATTCAAACGCGTTTGACGGAAAGCATTTTGTGATAAATCAAGCTTTTTAGGTAAACTGAACAAAAATTCTTAAATGAAACCTAAAAAGGAGATTGAGATTTTTACGGTCTATTTGAAGAGAAATTATTCTGTGCGGATACCGGTTCGTTCGGAGACTAATGAGAGTGTGCCGCATCAACCGGTACACAACAAAAAAATAATGTGGCTCGCTCTCATTGGTCTCCAGAAATCGTCCGATGTCCACACAAAATAATTAATCCTCTTTGAGATATATTTTTTTCTTTATTTTGTTTTCCAAATTACAACTACAATTTTATTTGATTATTATTTTATTACTGTTTTATTGAAATTTGTGCAGTGGGAATTTATTTTTTACAAAGGAAGATGATAATACATAGTAGCTTTAAAAGAAAAGATACTCAATTTTTTTATTTTTTATTTTATTTCAGTTTTTAATATATATATATATATATATATTATAATATTTGGTGGCAAATAAGATTAAAGAGAGTCACCTTAGATGATTTGGTCACATAAAACATCGACATTCTGATGAAAGTAAATGTATTAGATCTGATTTATATTAAGAAAAATAGAGATAGATCAAAAAATACTTTATTATAAAGTATTAGAAATGATCTTTTTATTAGATTTACATGAGAATATGACTATTAATAATACATAATGGAGAAAAAAGATTCATATAATCCATCCCACAATATGATAAATGCTTAATGGTGCTGTATAAATTTATATAATACACAATAATTTAGAAAAAAAAAATATTTTCCTCATAATAACTTTACAATTATCTTTACAAATTACTGAACTCGTCCCAAATAGAACCTAAGTTGGGCTCAGATAAAATTTAAGCCTAACTTATTTTGATTCAAACTGGTTTAAGCTTATCTAAAGATAAGTCATAGACTTATTTTTTCAAAATTATTAAATTTATCTTTTGTAGTTGCTTTAATATAAATATAAAAATCATTAAAAAATAAATATTATTCAGTTAGATTTAGCATTTTATTCCGTTCTATAATAAATTGTCTAATATTTATACACTTTTTACTGAAATTATTCATTATTATATAAATGTTAAAACTTGTATATAATATTCATAGTTTTCATCAATAATATTTATTATTATAATATATTCTTATTATTCATAAAATATTATTCAATTTAACAATGAACTTAACAATGAACATTATATTTTTAGCTTTATGACAGTATCATAACAAAATCTTAGAAGAAGTTAAATACAATATAAATGCATAAGGGCAGGGGCGCACTGTAAGGGAACAATTATTACGTCCTCTGATCGGACGTAGAGCTACGTTTGGCCGCCAATAACATGTCGTCACGTGCTCTTACTCTTTACCGCGCGGCCCGACGAATTGACCTGGACCAGAACCCGGGAATGCTATGTTCATGTATTGCGAGGTATTACTCGGTATTGCTAGGTATTGTTCGGCAATAACAAGAAATACCGCTCTGTGAAGACCAATACCGAGCAATATCGAGTTTTTCTATAAAAACTCGGTACAACTCGGTATTCCTCGGTATTGCTCGATATTGCTAGGTATTGATTGGCAATAACGAGAAATACCGCTCTGTGAAGACCAATACCGAGTTGTACCGAGTTTTTCTAGAAAAACTCG
>NW_021369506.1:0-217 GCF_001605985.2 Dendrobium catenatum
AAAGCTCTCATTGAATGGAGAGAAGCTTCGCTTAGCCGTTTGGATCTAACGGCTATTAAAGCCTAATTAGTTTTGTTTTTCCGACGGCGATTAGGTGGTCGATTTGTATCATTTTGTCACGTTTTGTCGTTCTTTTCAACGTAATTAAAAAAGTTTTAAGTCATAAAATAAATTTAAGATTTTTTAAATTTTTTATATTTCATATAATAATTAATTT
>NW_021369507.1:0-215 GCF_001605985.2 Dendrobium catenatum
TTTTTGCGAACCCCAATGATTGCTCCATCACTAGTTAAACCTAAAAACATGCTCTGCAGTCTGATGAATGGGTGTTAGATTATACTCCAAATGAGCAAGGTTCAAACCTTGTGCAGGCTTGAGCCAGTTGGCAGTGTTCATAGGCGAGCGGTGGCAGTTGGTTTGTGGGTGGGCAGGAGGGCGGGTTGGGGTAGCTGGTTTGCAGGGAAACGAGC
>NW_021369508.1:0-301 GCF_001605985.2 Dendrobium catenatum
TTGAATGCTTAAATAAAAATGTTTTTGCAACATTGATATTTATGTTTTCTTAGATTTTTTTTTGTGATTTTTGTCCGTTTTTGAGTGATTTTATATTAGAGTCTACGGATTTGTCATTGTTTTCTGTAATTGGTTTGTTTTTGAAATGTGCTTAATTTTTATGAATTTCATTAGTCTTTTTTTTAATCTTCATTGTGCTTAAATTAGATTGTAATTTGAGATTAATTTCATTAGAAAATCTAGTCTTTCTAAATTTAAAATTTGTTTATAACTTGTCATAATTAGAATTTTTAATCTCATG
>NW_021369509.1:0-378 GCF_001605985.2 Dendrobium catenatum
ATCCTAATCACCCTTAGGAGTGCATTGAACTCAAGCTATGACCCTGGTCAAGCCTTTTTGACCAGATCGACCTTTTTGACCAAAATGCCCCTAAGAGATTCAAATATTAATTTCAAACCAAACGACCTCCAAATTGAATGCAATCACCTCCAGCAAGTTTCAAATATCAAACCAAACCTGTTGGACCCATTCCCAGACCCTGGGTCAACCTGGTTGACCAAGCAACCTGGTTGACCTAAGAAACCCTTTAAGGGTCCAAACAGGTGATTTGACTGAAATGACCTCTCTAAGCTATGGAACCACTTCTATTGGCCTCCAAATGTCATTTCAAACCTGTTGAACCTGACCCTAAACCTTGGGCCAACCTGGATGACCAGA
>NW_021369510.1:0-216 GCF_001605985.2 Dendrobium catenatum
TATGAATATCAAACCAACTCCAGCTTTACCGGGGAGAGGACTTTGTGGTTCAGTACCTCTTTGAAAAGAGGCTGCACCATCGAAATACAACTCCCAAGCAGGGCTTTCATGGTTATCCAAACTCATTATTTGTTCATCAGGAAGATCGTCGTTCAGGGGAGATCCTGCCGGTATTGGGCGTGCTGCTAAGAAATCGGCAAGAGCTTGTCCTTTTAC
>NW_021369511.1:0-1442 GCF_001605985.2 Dendrobium catenatum
TTTTATTCTTTCTTTTAGGTTAGGATTTTTTTCCTTTGTTTAGTAAGTGCTAGTGGGGCGATAACACTCCTTATGGCACAATCCTAGTTTTAATCCAATTATCTTTTCCTTAAGGTTAGGATTCTTCCTTAGGATTGGACGTGCGAGTGGTGGATAACAACCTTTGTGGAACCATCTTAATCTAATACGGTTTTCTTTTTCTTTAGGTTAGGATTCCTCATTTCCGTAAGATTAGACCTGTTAGTCATGTACAATTTCCTTCGTGGCACCATACTACTTTAATCTAGTTTTTTTTTTTTCATTTAGGTTAGGATTTTTCCTTTTCATAGGATTCGACATTCTAGTGGTGGATAATGCCCTTCATGGAACTATCCTAATTTAATTCTGTTTTCTTTTCATATAGATTAGGATTCTTCCTTTTCATAAGATTTGACATATTAGTGGTGGATAATGTCCTTCGTGGCAACATCATAATTTAATCCATTTTTCTTTTCCTCTTAATTAGGATTCTTACTTTCCTTAGGATTATATGAGCATGGGGTGGATAACGCACTTCGTGGCACTATCCTAGTTTAATATAATTTTTTTTCCCTTTAGGTTAGGATTTTTCTTTTCCTTAGGTTTAGAAGTGCTAATGGGGGATAATGCCCTTCGTGGTACCATCCTAGTTTTAATGCAATTATCTTTTCCTTTAGGTTAGGATTATTCCTTTTCGTTGTATTAGACGTGCTAGTGTTAGAAAATTCCCTTCGTTGCACCATACTAGTTTAATCCAGTTTTCTTTTCACTTAGGTTATGATTCCTCCGTTCCTTAGGATTAGACTAGCAAGTGGTGGATAACGCCCTTCGTGGCACCATAATAGTTTAGTCCAGTTTTTTTTTTTCTTTATGTTAGGATTCTTCTTTTCCGTAGGATTAGACATGCTAGGGGTGGATAATACCCTTTGTGGCACCATCCTAATTTTATCTGGTTTTCTTTTCTTTTAGGTTAATATTATTCCTTAGAATTAGATATACTAGTAGTGGACCACGTCCTTCATGGTACCATCCTTGTTTAATCCAATTTTCTTTTTCCTTTAAGTTAATATTCTCTCTTTCCTTAGAATTAGACATTATTGTGGTGAATAACGCCCTTCATTGTACCATCAACGTTTAATCTATTTTTTCTTCTTTTGGTTAGCATTCTTCCTTTTCGAAGAATTAGATGTGCATGTGGTGGATAACATTCATGACACCGTCTTAGTTTAATCCAGTTTTATTTTCCTTTGTGTTAGAATTTTTTCTTTCCTTAGGATTAGATACGCTATAGTGGACAACACCCTTCATGTCACCATCTTAGTTTAATCCAGTTTTCATGTCCTTTATTTTAGGATTTTTCCTTTCCTAAGGATATGACATGCTAGTAGTGGATAATGCCATTCTTGGCACCATCTTAGTTAAAT
>NW_021369512.1:0-206 GCF_001605985.2 Dendrobium catenatum
TCTAGCGGGATTTAAAACACCTCTAGTATATGGATGTCTAAGATCATCGGGAGCACCAGCGACTGGTGTCCGGCGAGCATTCACCGCCATCGGCATAGTTGCTGAAAAACTGCAAACAAAAATTTTAAAATTTTAACACTTTCTCTCACTAGAAAAACCAGAGCTTCTCTCACTAGAAAAACTAGAGTTTCTCTTCACTGGAAACG
>NW_021369513.1:0-2484 GCF_001605985.2 Dendrobium catenatum
GTGATCCAAGTAAATTACTAATAGAATAAACATTTAGATCTTTAGATTCAATACTGGCAATTATTTTTGCAGCATAGGAATATGATAAACAATGAAGAATTTTGTTAAAATTTTCATAATTTTTAAGCTCTCTTCCTAAGGCATGTAGGGATGTAACAAGTAGTGAAAACCTAGTATACATTTTAGAAATGGTTTTGCTAGATTTTATGCAAATAAGTTCATAATCAGGAAGGAGAATGTTTAGACTTGATTATTTTTTTTCTTTTGAACCTTCATATGTAATGCAAAGTTTGTCCCAAATTACTTTACTAGTTAAATAAGTAGAACCACTCATATAATCCTAAGATTTTAAAGCACAAAAAAATAGTTCAAAAATTTGGCATTTAGTTCGGCTAAATCTTTATCTTTAGTAGTCCATCCAAAAAAAAAAAAATTGCAATTTTAATGTCATTTACTAAACAAAAAAAAGCAGAATAACCATCCCATATTAGCATCCATATACGATAATCATTCGATAATATAAAAAGGTGGACATGTGAGTTTTCAAAAAATCAAAAGGAATGTTTTCAAATAGAGGTGGTCTAGTTATTGAGTTTCCTTCTGTAGTGTTATATTTCCCAAAGTTAGCCATAAATCATTTTTAAAACTTTTCTAAAACTTAATTTATGAAACCTACTCTGATACCACTTGAAAGTTCATGAGAATATTTAAACCCTAAAGAACTAGTTCCAATGCTAACCAAGAAGGGGGTGAATTACTTATTTTAAAATTTTCTTTAATAAATAAAAAAAGTTATAAACCCTTGATGTAGAAGTAGAACTAATATTACAATAAAAAATCAGATATTTCAAACACATATCAAATCATAAAAAATGTAGAAATTAAAATGCAAGAAAATAAATAAAAAGAACACACCAAATTTTATAGTGGTTCGATCAACTTGACCTACTTTCACTCATTGGATACTCCCTCTCCAAGTATTACACTAAATAGAAGTGACTCTCCTTTTACTCTTACAACAATTCAAAGAATCCATTATAAAATCTTTCCACCAACTCGATGAGGCAGAGAACCTTGAATCCTTTTTCTCCTATCTAGAGTAGGAAGAGAACCTAAAAAACCTTTTTCACCCACCTACTGAAGGTAGAGACCATGTGAATCCTTTTACTCCCTCATAGAGTAGGCAGAGAACCTAGAATCCTTTTTCACCCATCTGGTGAAGGCAGAGAACCTATATCTGATGTAGATGAAGATCTTCCCAAAGCCACCAAGGAATCAGAGAAGAAACTTAAAGAAGATGATGAACACCTTGCTTGGCGCAACCTTTATTAAATCCTCATAACTCCCCCCTGATAAGGATCTCTCTCTCCCAAGCTTTCCTTCTTCCTTTTCTAAGCTCTCTCGTAGATCTCCTCCATAACAAATGATTGCTTAAGAGATAATAATATAGTTTAAATAAAAAACCTTAAAAGAAGCTAAACTTGATATTAAAGATCATGTAGTATGATCTATATATCATCATCTGGGATGATTAGTACAAAATAGCCCTTTCAGCCATAATGATCAGCTTTGACCTGTATGATCAGTATAAATATTTATATAGATTATCCTGTATAATTCTACGATCCTCCAGGATGATTTGTTCGAGATAATATATTGATCATCCAATATAATATGGAGTGATGGGTAGTGATCTACATATCATCCTGCAACCCTCTCAGGATGTCTAATATGATCTTCTAGATGATTAGAATGAAATTATAGTTTATCTTAGATGATGGGGGATCATCCTATGAAATATAATATATCATCAAGTACGATCTAAATAGATCATCCTATATAATATGATTGATCAATCTGACCATAATTAGTCTCCTAATTATCGAATAAATTTAGGCTTGATTGTCATTTATCATCCAAGATGATGTATATTATCTTATATTATTAGAATAAAATTTGAAAATTAAAATATTTCCTAAATTATGATTGGATGCTATTTTTCACAATTTTAATTGATCGTCATGCACCATACGAATCATATAGTATAATTAATTTAATCACTCTTTTTTTATTGAAAACCCACGGAGGAGAGTAGGGATTCCCTAATTAGGGTTTTTATTTTTATCTAATCATTGAGTATGATTTGAAATCATTTTATACGATTAGTTCAAAAAATAAAAAAGAATTAACTCATCAAATTACTCCCCATGAGTGTGTGTGGGCAATGTTACTTAGCTTGGGGTCCACTAGATACATGAATTGACTTAAGAAAGGTAAAAAATGTATTGAAATTTAAATTATAGACAAACTCAACCATTTTTTACTTGATCTTGAGATGATTGGCATTACAAGTGAACTTGTGGACCTGAAAAGTTAGAGAGATGGGAAAAACAAAATAGATATGCAAGAATAATTATATTAAAGAAATAATAATATTTGTTATCATAAAAATCATTATACTTGGGCCCAGATTTACAACAAAGA
>NW_021369514.1:0-237 GCF_001605985.2 Dendrobium catenatum
CAAGTGATTTTAGCTCCTTGACCAACTTTACTTTAGTAGCATTACTGGATGCATCCAAACAATTTTTGTTAATTCCACAATCTTCTTCTATATTTTTCTGATATTTGATCTTCTCTACCATACATATTTCTTCAGGATCTTCATTTAAAACAGCAAACCTGTTTGTAACAATAGTTTCCGTCTTCTCTTGAATTAAAGAATTTTCCAGTTCATCAATCTTATCTGGAACCAGAACGC
>NW_021369515.1:0-257 GCF_001605985.2 Dendrobium catenatum
AAAACTTTCTCTCCATATTGTTATGACTATGTTGGATACGGGTCTTCATTGTCGAATTGGTCACAAGACTTGATGAGTTTGAGTTCTTAAGAAAATATCTACATGCATTTGAAGGAGTTTGAGTTGTTGTATATAGTATTTCGAATTTCACTGTATAAATATCAATGCCTTGATGGAAATACTTTTTTGCCTCAAGAAATCGTTAATGATTGTAACATGTTTATGCACATTCTTGAATCTTAAATATTGTACCGTGA
>NW_021369516.1:0-220 GCF_001605985.2 Dendrobium catenatum
ATCATTATAGTTTTATATATATTTTTTTAAAATGTGAGCTTTGTCCAACTCTAGGTCCCCTTCATTTCTAGGATGAAAGTCTATTTGAGATTCTTTTAATGTCTCTTTTAGTATTTTGCTAAAAGTAGTCTTTATATATCTTGATGTCTTCGTAATATTGAAATTATGTGATCCTAGACTCTTTAGATTTATCTCATTGAAATTAAAGAGCGGGTTAAAT
>NW_021369517.1:0-917 GCF_001605985.2 Dendrobium catenatum
GATTTTTTTAAGGTTTAAATATATCTCTACTTTTTTTATCGTCAAATTATAATATCGAATATCCAACTAGGTAAAAATTTACGGTTCAATCAGATTTATTTATTTTTATTGGGTTAAGTATCTTACCTTTTCCCCCAAAATAAAAAAAAAATATTTTTTTCCCAAAAAAGTATCTTACCTTGAATGAATTGGGAAACAAAGGAAAAGAAGAGGGGAAAAGTTCTTTTTGGGGACATTTACGCCAATCAAAAAGTTGCGGGCAAAGGTGAAAGATCTATTTTTCCATTCTTCTTTCAGTGACAGAGATGGGAGATGATATACTTCGCTGTTTTTTCAAGCTCTTTATTTTGAGATATTGAGATAAACTAACAGTACAAATTTTCTTGGTCTATTGATTGAGAGTTTAGACTTCCAACTAAAATGTTCAACGTTCGAGTCTATGTGTATGCGTTGTGTGTGTGAGTTTGCCTTAAATGACCAAAATATTTGCCCTAAATGGTTCGAGTCTTTTCAACCTCGATTTTGTTCTAGGCAAGTATCAATATACTGTGAGATTATTCAAATGTGATTTTACTATTAAACAAAGGCTTCGTTTGCGAGTTTGCGACGGCTTTCTTACTGCTTCTTAAAGCATCTTTTTTTACAAAAATCAAAATTTTTATACAAAAGAGCTGCTTTAAGAAATAGTAAGAAAGTCGTCCCAAATGAAAACAAAGTTAGCAAATCTTCTGCTAACATATGAAGTTAAAGCTCTGTAACCTCTGTTTAGTTTTAGGCTTCGTTTGACACAACTATCACACTGCTTTTTAAAACTATTTTCTAGTACAAAAATTTCAAATTAAAAAAAAAAAAGTACTAAAAAGCTATTTTAAAAAGTACGAAAAAAACCGTTCCAAATGAAACCTTTATTTTGATCA
>NW_021369518.1:0-1546 GCF_001605985.2 Dendrobium catenatum
CTGGACGAAATTCTCAAATTATGCCTTAATTGATCAGAAAATCAAGGGGGTAATTAAGGATGATTGATACGATCATATCGTCCTGGACGATCGCAGGATCAGCCAGGACGATCTATTTAAAAATCTTAAGTTACTTCAGGACGATAAATATCGGCAAGCTTGTATCCAGGGCGATGCTCAGGACAATTTTCATCTTATTTGAACTGATCGGCTGAGATGATCGTGAGATCAGCAGGGATGATCAAGCCAATTTTCAATTGTCCAGGAGTGTATCCAGGGCGATGCTCTGGCTGATCTTCAGATATTTGTACTGATCGTCCAGGCCGATGTCCATATCGGCCTGGACAATAAAGTCGGCAACTTGCAATTAATGAGCTCCTATGAAGCTCTTCTATTTAAGGGCTCTTGTTCAACGTTTTTAAAAGACCTTTGGCTGCTGCCTTGACCTGAGAAGGCCTTGAGGAGAGAAAGAGAGAGAGGGAGAGAGAGAGGATCTTGTGAGGGGGAGCTTGTGAGGGGATTCACAAGGGTTGCTTCAAGGATCGCTCTGCTTGTTCTTCGTCTAGAGTTTCTCGTCCGTGGAAGGGTCAATAAAGGTAAGGAGTTAGCTTTTGGTTGTGGTTCTCTACCAGCTTCAGGAGGAAGCAAAAGGAGATAGGTTCTCTACCTTGCCGGGGTGGCAAAAAGGAGGTTCTTGTGAGAGCTTCTCTGCCTAGCCGTGGGGGCTAAAGGAGAGTCACGTTTTGTAGTGCAATACTTGGAGGGTGCCTCCAAGGAGTGGACGTAGGTCAAGTTGACCGAACCACTATAAATTCCTTTGTTCTTGTTTTCTTGCTTCCGCACTTTTATTTTCGCATTTATTTTTGTGGTGTGATTTTGGTTTATATGTTTTTACTCTTTGTAAAAAGAATTTTTTAAAATACCAATTCACCCACCCTCTTGGTTAGCTTGGGACTAAGTTCATAAGGGCTTAACATCCCTAACGAACTTTCAGCACACAGACACAGTGGGAGAGGGTTTTAAAAGTAAAAAATATAGATTTTCTTTCTCTGGTGATCGTAATGTACGACTTTATTTCATACTATACGATCTGAGCTTATAAAATGATTTCTGTGAATAGATCATACCGTACGAATACTATCATACTATATAATGTGTTCCAAATCCAAAACCCTAGCCGTCAAATTAACTTAAGTAAGTTTTTCTCAGCCGTTCGTACTGTACGGAGGACTTCATACAGTACGATTTATTTTAAATACTTATTTAAATTAACCCGTGATTAGTAGAATAAATCAAGGCTTAATTACTAATTAAAAATCATATTGTACGAACACATTCGTACTATATGATGAACAGAGATGAATTCTGATCATTCCAGAGATCGTCCTAGACGATCCCTTATTTTTGTCTCATTATACTGTACGATGTCTATCGTACCATACGATGAACAGAGATTACATTTGATTGTCTCGGAATTCATCCTGGATGATGCCTTGATTTTGACCATATGTACTGTATGATGTATATCATACCATACGATGACAGA
>NW_021369519.1:0-1505 GCF_001605985.2 Dendrobium catenatum
TTTTTACATTGGGCTTATTTTGTGCCTCTTTTTCACTTTTGCGAACCTTTGCGCATTCCTTTTGATTTTTGTATTCTTTGTACAGTTTTCAAGAATAATTGATACCAATTCTTTCCAAGATCAATAATCTAAAATTTCAAATATTTCTAAGTGCATAAATATCACTTGAACAAAGAAATAGAAAATAAGAAAGCATCTAAATTACAATAATAATATTAATTTTTATGCAATCTAAATGAATTGACATGAAATTAAAAATTCTAATTATAACAAGTTATAAACAAATTTTAAATTTAGAAAGACTAGACTTTCTAATGAAATTAATCTCAAATTACAATCTAATTTAAGCACAATTAAGATTAAAAAGACTAATGAAATTTATAAAAACTAAACACATTTCAAAAACAATCCAAATCTAAAGCAAACATACAAATATTGATATTAATAAAAGGATTACAAGATCACTTCATAATATCAATACTAAAAAAAAAAAAACACTAAACTTCAGAGCAAACACAACTAAAGCAAACACTAATACAAGAAACACCTAGAAAATCATCATCCAAATCTCTATTCTTCTGGAGGAGGAGGAGGAATGCCACCAAATAAGTTGAAGTAGGAAGTCATCAACATAACATTGGTATTAATTTTATGAACTTCATTTCTAATACTACCAATGTCCTGTTGCTGCTGCTGCTGAAGTTGAACATCAATTTGATCAAATCGTTGATCAAAATGAGTCTCAAGTCTATCAAATTTCTCAATCAAATTCTGATAATTTGATTGAGGTGCAGATGTTTGCTCTCCTTCTTCTTCTTCTTCAGAAGCACTGGCATGTGCTTTCCCTTGTTCCTCCTTGAAGATCGCTCTAAAAGAGGCATCATTGTAGCAGACCGGCTCTTCATATTCATCATCAGGATGTACTAGATTGTATTTATTTTCCAAAACATAGGTAACTAAGTGACCTAATGAAATTTTTTTTTTTCTTTTCTGTTCAGCATGCCCAATTTTTGAAAGCCCATAAAGATGGTCTAAGATAAGTTAGGCTTCATCAATAAGACTATCATTCATAATCAAAAATGTCACAATAGAAAGGAGTGGAGTAATGTTGATTCTATCACCAGCTTTTGGAATAATAGAAGATCTAAGAATGCGCTGGATGATTCGAACATTTTTTGTCATTCCAGAAACTCTAGCCATATGATAATCTAGTCCATTTCCTCTAATCACCTTATTGATTTCAAACCATTTGACGGTGTTATCGTTCATAAGGGTGTGGGCTCTAAAACCTTCAGTTCTTAGGTTGAGAAAAGCACCTAAGTAATGCTTTGTGATTTCAACTTTTTGTTTAAAAATGAAAGAACTGATAGAGGAGTGGTCAGAGTTGAAACTCTTATTTGCTAGGAAATAAAGAAAGGTCTGTTTGTTGTTGAGGTGGACGAGAGTTAGAATGAATATAAACTGAGTAGAAGCGAAAAGGTGCATTACCTTGAAGTTTATTTCGC
>NW_021369520.1:0-593 GCF_001605985.2 Dendrobium catenatum
GAGAATGAGATAGTTTTCCTACAACTTTTGGGTTGTAGAAAAGGGGAAATCATTTGCAACTTATAAGTTGCAAGTTAGAGGAATTTCTTTGAGCATTTGGTGTTCAAAGGAAATGACACACATTCACTTGATTTAGGCTAGGTGAATGAAGAGATTTTCTACACTTTTGTTTTGGTAGAAAGAGGAAATAATGTGCAACTTGGAGGTTCCACATTCATGAGTGCCCTTGAACATTTGGTGTTCAAAAGGGGGAATGATCATTCTCCTAGATTTCGGCTTAGGAGAATGAGAGGACTTTCTACAACTCTTAAGTTGTAGAAGAGAGAAGCAACAAGCAACATTTGGATTGCATATTGAAAGGGATTCCTTGGACATTTGGTGTCCAATGAGGGGTATTCATTTGCTTAATTAGTGGCTAAGCAAATGAGGAAGACTAGGATTTGAATCCTATGTCTAGAGGATTATTCATTGGTTTGTGTTCCAACAAATAAATAATTTGATAAACTTCCTACAACTTTGAGGTTGAAGGAAGAAGATGTTTTGTTGGTTTTATATTCAACAAAAGGATTGATAGCTTAGAATTTAGTTCCAAA
>NW_021369521.1:0-1400 GCF_001605985.2 Dendrobium catenatum
TCTACCAATTGTTGTGATAAAGACACTAAAACATCTCAATGGTCAATAATTATTCAACATCAGTCAAATGCACCAGTCCTATATAAGCAAGGATAAAAAAGATCTGCAACACACACGATCTCTCTACGAAGACAAATGTATATGCCACATGCCACTGATGGGTAGATGAATAAAGACTACAGTAAATGCAGCATCCTGTAGTCAACTTCAGTCTTAGGATGAATATATCTACCTCTAGCAGTAGTGGTTGTATTGTAAAGACTAAAATCACAACCAAATGCATGGGGAATACGATAAGTGCAAGCCCCTACAACCAAGGCAGGAGATTCGTTAGTGCACTAAGATCCACCTGCAGAAAGCGATGAGTAGTGCACGATAGTCTACCTGTACGAAGCAGCGAACAACTCAATCCAGAAGCTGCTATGATACGCCACCGAATCTGCAACATTCGTACAAGCAGACAGAAGGCGTCCACAAACTACAACGCCACGCCACCGGATCCGCAACTTTTATGCAAGCGGACAGAAGGCGTCTACAAATAATTTCAAAGTACCCCCGCACGTGCACAGTAGTTTGTATACATATAGGTACACTAAAAGGGGTAAATACAATTACAGAACCCGCATGGGCCCCGGCGAGCGTGTTATTGGTACACACGTGACGTCAAGGGATGCTGCGCGGGTTATCAAATTTTAAACCCGATTCTCCTTAGCAGGTAAAAAGGAGTCGACAGGGTTTAATTATAAAATGCCCCCAAACCTGCAAGGGCCCCGGCGAGCGTGTTATTGGTATGCACGTGACGTCTAGGGGTGCTGCGCGGGTCAACAAGTGAATTTAAGTTCGAAACCGATCCTTCTATACAGTTCAGTAGAAGTCGGCAGGGTTCGAACCAACAAATAAATATACAGTTGTGGCGACCGTTATATTTGTCTTAATATACATTCATATTAGGTCTTCAATGTCTATAACAATGAGAATTCACTATCAAGGGCATAAAGCCTACGAAACCCGATCCTTTGTCGATAGCCCGACAGAGTTGACAAGGTTCAATCCATAAAGAGAAATGATCCCAAACACCCCGATGATGGCCGTATTGAATACAGATCTCAACCGGAGGGGTTCCCAAATATTTTCAAATGTCTCCCAAATATCCAAAGTCCAAAGCTCCACTCAAATATCCATAAAATTCAAAACTCCACAAAAATTCCAAAATAAAAAAGTCCAAAAATATATAAAATTCCAAATATTTAAAATTGAAATAAAACCATCGAACGCTTAAAGCAAAATTCCATCCACCCTCCGCAACAGTTTGCCGAGGTGGACAAATTGAAATTTACTTCAGCTCACAAAAGAGCTAAATGCATGGTCGAGAATATCACTAGGATTCATTCTCAAATAAT
>NW_021369522.1:0-237 GCF_001605985.2 Dendrobium catenatum
ATACCAAGCCCTAGGTGCCTCTTTCAATCCATATAATTCATTATTTAATTTGAAAACATGATATGGGTATTTAGAATTTTCAAAACCTAGAGGTTGTTCTATAAAAACATCTTCTTCAATTATCCCATTTAAAAAGGCACTTTTGACATCCATTTGAAATAATTTAAATCCTTTAAAACAGACAAAGGAAAGCTAAACCTTAATTGCTTCAAGTCTAGCTACAGGGGCAAAAGTCTC
>NW_021369523.1:0-240 GCF_001605985.2 Dendrobium catenatum
CTTTTTCAAAAGATCTTTCAAGTAGTAAGGTGCTCAATCTCTCATACCAAGCCCTAGGTGCATGTTTCAATCCATATAATGCCTTCTTTAATTTAAAAACATGATTTGGATATTTTAAAATTTCAAATCTTAGAGGTTGTTCTATAAAAACATCTTCTTCAAATACCTCATTCAAAAAGTTACTTTTTACATCTATTTGAAATAATTTAAAACCTTTAAAACAGGCAAAGGCAAGTAAAA
>NW_021369524.1:0-259 GCF_001605985.2 Dendrobium catenatum
AAGGTGAGGCTCATATATGGTAATGATGATTCAGAAAAAGGTGATGTCTAAATATGGATGGAAACTCCCTCTATTATGATAAGATTCTCAATGAGTAGCTTATGAGTCCCCTCGAATTGGTGAGTCCAGAAGGTTATGCTCATGAAGTCTATAAAGGTTTATGTAAGGCGAGGCCCACTTAGTGACACCATGCTAATTTAAAGATACCTATTCAAAACACAATGTTATGACAAGTATATCAATGAGTGAATAATATATT
>NW_021369525.1:0-530 GCF_001605985.2 Dendrobium catenatum
AAAAAAAAAAAAAAAAAAACTTCAATAACGGCCTTCCATTATTAGTATTAAAATTAATTGAGGGTGGCATCAAGGCATCAGTCAACGAAAATAACATCAATTTGTGTGTTCTCCTCCAAATCCGTGTGCATTTTCTCCTCGTAGTACGTGTCAATCTCACAGAACAATCGTAATTAAACAAATTAATAATGTATTTAAGGTATTGCTGATGTCCCAGTCACAACGAAGTCAGTTTTGCGATCGGACGGCATTTTGTCACCGACGAGACTAATTTCACTCGTAACGCGTGCATTTGCATCATATTTGGATTGTCTTTGAAATTTGTGATGCCGCATCAAACGATATAATTTTGATCAAATAAAATATATATTCCTAATGCCGACGACGTTCTAGACGCAGCGGCGCCATCCATTTGACAATCGGACGTCATGTCCTCTCCGTAGAAGCAAATTTCCGCAATATGCGTGCCTTCGCATCATATTTAGATCGTCTTTGAAATTTACAACACTATCTCAAATGATCCAATTTAA
>NW_021369526.1:0-361 GCF_001605985.2 Dendrobium catenatum
TAATCCAAAGTGCCTCCTACCCTTCTTTCTTTGACTCTTGAAATAAGTCTTCAATTTTGATCTAATCCCGTTTGAAATATCCAACCCTTATCTCCTTTGATATCAAGCTTTGAAATCATCAAATAAAATTTCTACAGCTATTTTAATCAAGAGTATTCATAGGAAATTTTATTTTCCTATGATGTAATTAACTACGATGGCTTGCACTCGTAGGAGATTTAAAAATCTAGACCAATTTTTGAAAATTAAAATTTTCAAAACTTTCATTAATTATTTTTGGGAAATTTAAATACTATTGAGATAGTTGCAACTTAATCTTGATTGTTGATATTCTTACAACATATATATTTTTGATGATTCT
>NW_021369527.1:0-213 GCF_001605985.2 Dendrobium catenatum
CTATTTGAGGGGGATGTAGAATAGGAAAGAAATTAAGGCTTTGAAATTGGATTTCAGATTTTGAAAGCAGGTTGGCTGACGGCTGGTGTGGGGTGGCCGTGGAAGCTGTGGGGAGGGAAGGCCGACAGTTGGGGTGCTGGGAGGTCCGCCGGTGGCTGGGCCGGCCAAGGGGGGCCGGTGGTGGAGCTTGGGTGGTGGTGGGGAATTGAGAAA
>NW_021369528.1:0-353 GCF_001605985.2 Dendrobium catenatum
CGTCCTGGACGATCCTGGAGCAGATTTTGATATTACATATACCACATAAACAAATGAGTAAATGGATATATTTATCTATTAGTGATCATCAAAGTTTTATGTTTGATTGGTTAACGATCGCTCCTTAAGAGAATATTTTTATTCTCAAATGAAATTAAACTTTAACTTTCATGTTAATTCTCATGTGAGTGATATCATTTCTAATGGAGAATGGTATCACCCTATCCCTTTCTCTATAATTTAAGCAACATATCTCAACTTTATTAAGTTTATTCAAGTTTTCTTTATCAGATACATTCCACTTTGGAATGGAAAAGAAGCCTACTCCCCTTCTCAAAGCCAATAAAGCTACA
>NW_021369529.1:0-214 GCF_001605985.2 Dendrobium catenatum
CAACTCGAAGTTGTTTTCACAACTATTAATAATATTATAAATTTTACATTAAATAGAAAGCAGAAAATTTTAAAGCCCTGCAAGGTTATCCTAATAAAAATCATCCCAAGCAGTTTATATAAAAAATGAAAATGCTAACGCCATTGACCATGTGCCAAGCCATGCTCTTAATTATGTGGGCCAAGCAGCTCCATCTATGCAGTTATAATTATTA
>NW_021369530.1:0-214 GCF_001605985.2 Dendrobium catenatum
GTAGGGTGCGGATTGGTGTAGATTTGTCGCATCGGCCGTGAGGTGGGAGGAGGCGCCGGAATCAAGAATCCAGTCGTTTGTCGCAGTGAATTGCTGTTGGGCAAAGAGAAATCTGGAAGTCGTGGGAGGTGCGTAGTTAATATTTTGACGATGCCAACAGTTTCCGGCAGTGTGTAAGATCTTCCCACATATTTGACAGATCGGTCGTGATTGC
>NW_021369531.1:0-282 GCF_001605985.2 Dendrobium catenatum
AAGAAAGCAAACTCCCAACAGATAAATCTCTTGCCACGCAAATTAGGAATAGAGCATTGCGGTATGCATTTGTTAACGATACGTTGTACCGACAAGCTTTTGATCAAATGTGGCTAAGATGCATAGGGACCAAGGAAGCTGATAGAGTGGTAAAAGAAGTTCACGAAGGACTCTGCGGTGCACATCAGTAAGGTACCAAAATGGCCGCAAAAATTAAAAGGATGGGCTATTATTGGCCAACAATAGTGAGAGACAGTATCGACCATGCTAAGAGGTGTCACG
>NW_021369532.1:0-201 GCF_001605985.2 Dendrobium catenatum
GCCAAAAAGTTTATGGAAATTTATAAATGCATATGATAAAGTAAATTACAAATTTAAATTAAAAATAAGGAAACTAGTCATAAGTGAGGTGCATCTTTCCTAATGCTTTATAGTTGATTTTGTTCAATTTTTAACAAGTATAAAATGACACACGCACATCTATGAAATTAAAATAAAAAATTAAATTGAGGCTCGGATGAT
>NW_021369533.1:0-344 GCF_001605985.2 Dendrobium catenatum
TGTTCTATCTTTTTTAGGAGTAAGTAAAGCAGGCACAACACAGGGTCTCAAACTTTCTTGAATCAAGCTCTTTTTTAACAATTTAGATGCTTGTTTAAAAAATTCATCATGTTCAGTTGGACTCATCCTATAATGAGGAAGGTTATACAAAAAAGCTTAAGGAATCAAGTCAATATGATTTTGTCGCATATGAGGCAATCCAATTGGAAAATCATCAGAAGTTATATAAGAAAACTCATCCAATAAAACAGTATCAGATTCTTTTCCCAAAACCAAATAAGCAACCTTAAAATGTTTCAAATCATTATCATTTAAAAGCAATTCAGGAGAAGTAATTTTGGCAA
>NW_021369534.1:0-329 GCF_001605985.2 Dendrobium catenatum
TTATTTTTTGTTTTCCGATTAATTTCAAGATTTAATTTTTTTGGGTAACTTAACTTTTATTTCCATCGCACCGTAAGATTAGTAATTGGAAAATTTATTATGTGTAGATGTCAAATGTGTGCAAAGTTCACGTCACCCAATATCTATATGTATGTAATAATCTCTCAAATAAGAGTTTTTATTTGGTCCGGTGCAAGGACCTAGAGGAAGGTTCGGTTTTGCACTTTTTGACCTATTTTTGTCTAAAATCGAGCCTTCCTCTACATCCAGTGAAAGGACCTAATAATTGCTCCTCAAATAATGGGTTAATCTCAACCATTTTTTTTTAT
>NW_021369535.1:0-1276 GCF_001605985.2 Dendrobium catenatum
TAAGATAGATTACTGTAGCAAGATTGAAAAAAATCTGAATTGCATAGTCCAGTTGTTGATTTGAGATAGACTTTTATTTGAAAAATAAAATTACACCACTAAAGAAAGTCGATGAAAAGGAAACAATCAACGGTGTTTCCCTCTTTAACTGATTAAGAGATTTAAAACATAGACTACAAATTTTCAAAAATAAAAATAAGGCATTAAATATCAGTTTCAGTGATGATTATAAGAAAAATTAAAGCATATGAAAAAATAAAGCAACAAAAATAAACAAAGAAAAAACTACAAAAATAAAACTACATAAGCAAAAAATAAATAAAAGATAACAAATAAAAAATGAGTAGAAATCAAATTCATACATTTATGTCAATCACACCCAATCTGATCCTTAAAGTGCTGAAAGTGTTGAAGGCTAGTGGTTTAGGAAAGATGTCAACCAGTTGATTCTTAGTTGCCACATGGTATAACTCAATGTCTCCCTTAGTTATATGGTCTCTAATAAAGTGATGCCTTATGTCAATGTGCTTAGTTCATGAATGTTGTATAGGATTCTTACAAATGCATATGACACTAGTATTGTCATAAAGGATTGAGATTGTGCCTACAGGTAATCCAAAATATAGAATTTACTACTTCAACCAAAGGACTTGGGCCACATAACTCCCTAAGAAAATGTACTCAGCTTTAGTAGTGAAAAGTACAATAGATTTTTATTTTCTACTGGACCATGAGACTAAAGACTGTCCTATAAATTGGCAAGTCTTAGAAGTGCTCTTTCTATCCATCCTATATTTTGCAAAATCAGAATAAGAATATCCAATGATCTCAAAAGAACTGTTGTGCCTAGGGTATTAGATTCATAAGTTTTGGGTCCCTAAAAGGTATCTAAGAATTCTCTTAACTGCAGTGAGGTGGGATTCCTTAGGATCAACTTTAAATCTAGCACAAAGACAAACACTAAACATAATATTAGGTTGGCTAACCATCAGGCAAAGTAGAGATCTAATCATCCCTCTGTACTTATTTTGATTAACATACTTTCCATTTGGGTCTTTATCCAACTAAACACTAGAGGTCATTGGAGTATTAATTGGCTTGACTTTATCTATTTAATATTTCTTCAAGATGTTCTTTATGTACTTTAATTAATTTAGAAAGGTTCCATCATCCAATTGTCTTATGCTAAATCCTAAAAAATAGGATAACTCTCCCATCATACTCATCTCAAACTCCCTCCTCATTATTTTAGAAAAATCATCACATAGCCTCTTAT
>NW_021369536.1:0-235 GCF_001605985.2 Dendrobium catenatum
ACTTCACTGTAGCTCAAGTTTATTTTTAATTTTTTTTATGAGCTTTGCTGAAAAATGCTTTGATTATCTGGATTTATCCATTTTGGAAGAATCAAAGTGTGTGGTCTCTTTGGAAAAAGCAAAACATAATTTCTATTTCTCCAAAGAAGGTTTTTCTCATCAGTTACACAACAAAGAAGCCCATCTGAATTCTCTTATAGATCTGTTATTAAAGTTATCTGAAACCTTAGAACTT
>NW_021369537.1:0-275 GCF_001605985.2 Dendrobium catenatum
CAAGATCTCTGAATTCCGACATTGTTAAGGCACTTAAATAGTTGAAAAACTCTCTACGATTAGAGGAATCAATACGAGCCATCCGATGGAGCACTCCGAACCTACCCCAAATCTTCTCTAGATTTACGGGGTGTGCCACTCATGAAAATCTATAAATAGACCCCCACTCTCTACATGAGGGGACCTTTTGGCTGGAGATTGAAGAGATCTCTAAAGCTTCAAGAGCTATAACACCACTGCTCGACTGCCAACCGCCACCGAACCTTTGCAAGGCC
>NW_021369538.1:0-242 GCF_001605985.2 Dendrobium catenatum
ACTAGGGAGCTCGGGATGGAGGAATTACCGCAGAGAATGCCTCAACGAATGAGCTTCTCTATCTGGAAGCTTCAGGGGACGAAGGCGAGCATGTTTCCTTCAGAGACCGCGACTCGAGGACGGCTGGAGGTGTGACTTCGAGCGGGATGCAGAAGCCTTTCGCCGGAGTTCGCTCGAAGCGATGGAAGGGACGGTCTGGGAGCTAGAAGGAAGGTGCTGGGAGATCGAGGGAGCTCTGGGGA
>NW_021369539.1:0-322 GCF_001605985.2 Dendrobium catenatum
GGGTTTCTGGGCAGAATCTGGTGCTGACTCCTCTGAGACTGAACCAAAGGAAGAAACTACAAACTTGTGTTTCATGGGAGAAGATCAAAGTAATGAGGAAGAGGTATGTAAACAAACCTATGATGAATTATTTAAGATTTGTGAGAAAATACATGCATCATATAAAAAACTCAAGAAAACTCATGCAAGCCTAAAATTATAACATTCGAATCTACAAAAAGAGCATGAAGTCATTCTCAAAGATCATGCAGCGATTGATTCAAATCACATGGCTCTTCTTGATGAATTTGATGCCTTAAACAAAAAGCATTTGGAACTAATT
>NW_021369540.1:0-1191 GCF_001605985.2 Dendrobium catenatum
ACTTAATTGATAAATTATTAAATATATATATATTTATAATATTTAATGACTCCCTATGAACATGAATATAGATTAATTATAGTTCTTTTATGTCATCATTTAGATCATCATTTAAATAGTCAATAAAATTATTTTCTCTCCTCCAAAATATTAAGAGGCTATTTGGTTTGCTACAATTAGGGTGTAAAGTATTCTAAATGTAGGGGTTTTGAAAATATTTATGTTTGGTTTGAAGTAAAAGAAATGCCGAGTTTAAAATGAGTGTATTTCAAATACACCAACTAGTACATTTTTTGTGTATTTGAAATTCCTCAAATTCGAGAGATTTTCAAATACACTTCTAATGCACAGCTGTTGCCACCTCCAGCCGACAACCGCCAGCCCTTGCCTCCACCTGACGCCTCCACCACAATCCTTTTGCACATTACATTGCATTCACTTCACTTCAAATCAAATAAATTTTTTTTTTGAAGTAATGCATTCTTTTCATTCTCATACAAATAACAACAATTTGACTCAAACCTAGTTCCGTGCATTCAAATTACCAACTTACAACATCAAAGAAGTAGAAGCAGCGATGGCAACAAAAAACACTTCAAAAATGCAGCAGAAAACAGCAAAGCTTACAACAGCACGTAGCAGCCACACGGCAATAATACAACAGACAATAACAAAAAGCAACATCAACAACCACACAGTAAACTGCAGGAGAGCTGCAACATTTTCTTTGAAGAGCTGAAGGGGTTTGTAGTTTCAGGAGAAAGTGGACAAACTAATAGAAAGAAGCATTCATTCATAAGGATCTAAATTTAAATCAAATACATATATCTAAATTAGTTTTTAAGAAAATCAAATTCATCGCCATTATCCTACTGATATCTATATAATCAAACTTCCGACAAAAACTAGCCAGCAGCCACTTGTTGATATCTAGAATGGAATGTCGCTAGTCATGTTCATCATCTTAGCTGCATAAAAGCAATCATTCAATAGGATTCCAGCTCGCCCCATCATAGTCAACAGACTAACGAGCCCCATGTCCCCACAACCAATGTTTAAAATTGCGTAATCGGGTATTAAAGAGTTTTTCATTCGTGAGATGAGGCGTAAGCCTCAAAGCATTTTGAGGCGTAAGCCTCAAAATCAAAAAACTGTGTAAACATAAAATGATAAATTTTGTATATACTAATG
>NW_021369541.1:0-345 GCF_001605985.2 Dendrobium catenatum
ATTTACCTGTTTTTGAGAATTTAAATTATATCAAATGGATGTTAAAAGTACTTTTTTGAATCGAGTGATACAAGAGGATGTTTATGTTGAACAAACTCTAAGTTTTGAAAATTCAAAATATCCAAATCATGTTTTTAAATTGAAAAAAACATTATATGAATTAAATCAAACACCTAGAGCTTGGTATGAGAGATTAAGCACTTTCCTGCGTGCGAGATCTTTTGAAAAAAGAAGTGTGGATACTTATTGTTCAATTTTATATTGATGATATCATTTTTTAATCTAGAAATAAAAATCTTTATGATAATTTTTATAAAATAATGAGTGGTGAATTTGAGATGAGCC
>NW_021369542.1:0-319 GCF_001605985.2 Dendrobium catenatum
AGATTTCCTACAGCGGTCCATGGGAGCTCACTTTTTTTCATATGTCTTTACTCATGGGAGGACACCGCATGTACTTAATGTTGGGTGGCATTTGAATGCAAGGGTGTTGTATCATCCGCCACTTATTGCCGATCATCATCTATAGTTCATAGCTCTCAATATTCTTCATCCATATGTCACTCAGCATCTGCTGTGGAAATGCAACCACAACTAGTGTGCATTTTCTACACTCTACATGCCTTTTCATTATTATTTATATGTGGCTTGTTATACGAATCATGATTCTCTCATCCTTGAAAATGGCTTCAGAATGCTCCCA
>NW_021369543.1:0-300 GCF_001605985.2 Dendrobium catenatum
ATATAATGCTGCTAAAAGGGGGGCTAAAAATTAATAAATAATATATAACTGTTTTAGGTACCTGCTTCAGCTGCTTAGCCCCCAATAATCAGAGCATGGCCAAGTGATTGATGTGTGCATTTTGATTTATATATATATAACTGCTTGGATGGCCTTTTTTATTATAACTGCTTAGGATAACCCCTGCAGGAGAGTCTAGATTTTCTTTTCTTTCTGCTGAAATGTATTTGTTAGTAAATTTTATGAAAACCATTAAAATAAGGCATTTTTAAAGAGATAGGAGTCCAAAGGGAAAAGTAA
>NW_021369544.1:0-303 GCF_001605985.2 Dendrobium catenatum
TGGAAGTCTTATTCATCTTTTTATCGTTATACATCTCTTAAGCATCTTACGAGTTGATGAACTTGTTTTATAATTATCTCAGCCAAGTTGTCTATTCATACTATAGGATCAGGTCCGATTTGTAAATCCATCTTCTTTGTATAAGAGTGTTAATTTTTTACTCTTATACTTGGAAGATGATTTTACAACTGAAATAATAATTACAAGATTTAAGTAAAGGAAGTCTCTTAAAAAAATTTTTTAAAAAAAAAGTGAAGAAGGAAATTAAAAGAAAAGAAAAAAAGAGACACATTCATTAAATGT
>NW_021369545.1:0-279 GCF_001605985.2 Dendrobium catenatum
AAAGATAATGAAGGGTCTATTTTTAGACCGTTACTACGTTTTTGAGGTCGAGATTAAGACCATGCCCAAGGAGTAGAAGTCCAACAAGGGACTGTATATACAATTGATTTGAAGTATCCTTGCATTCGCTCGGATATTCCTGAAATATAAACTTGATGTTGAAGGTATTGGAGGATCTATTTGACCATGGTTTGAGTCAATGTTGCCCCCCAATCCGCATCTGCTTCTTATGATATTGATGCAATGTGTGATCTTTTGAGATTAGAGCACTAAGTGCCC
>NW_021369546.1:0-205 GCF_001605985.2 Dendrobium catenatum
TTCCTTTTTAGGCTTTCAACAAACTACAACTATAGGCAACTTTAACTAACTACCCAATCTAGGACCTATCCAAACCACACCAGCCTTACACACACGTAGAATTGTTTGCTAGGGCACCACTTCTAGACTTAGGTTAGGCCGCTGGGTTTTATTTTTCTGCTGTGTGCCTGAGCTTTTCGTAGTTTTCACTGCATGCTGTTTGAAA
>NW_021369547.1:0-717 GCF_001605985.2 Dendrobium catenatum
ATTATTTTATTCATTGTGCTCTTCAAATTAACTTTTGCATAAAATTGATATTTAATAATATCTCAAGATCGCATTTTATTTTTCTTGGTGTCCTCGTCTGATGCAATCAAAGAATAGGGAAAACTAAGATTGCAAATTAATATACATCTTGCTTTCAAAATAACTTAAACAAACACAACAATAAAACAAGACAAAACATCACTTATAATCAAACGGATAATACACTTATAACTTCAAATGAAAAGGACAACCTATAACACAACAACACTTCTAACATACAAGACAACACTTAGGACATAAATAAAATACTACGCAAGGACACCTTGCAACTTTTCGTAGATTAAGAAGAAAGATGCAATGGAAGGGTTACCATGGCGAGAAGAAAGAAAAAGATAAATGAGACAAGGTATAAGAGGAGAAAGGTCTAGAAGACTAGCTTGCAAGCTAATAAAACCCTCAGGTTTTTGCTCCAAAAATCATTCCATTTTTCACTTCTTGAAAGTGTAGAAAACAGCCCCCTTAAATAGGGAAAGGAGCCCAAAAGACACCCAAGGCAGTCATCCAAAGTAGCCAACCAGAACAAGGGAAGAAAATGTAGCAATTAAGGCCCAGTTGAAGCCCATCCGAACAACCAGAGAATTGGGAAAGCCAAGGGACAACAACAGGACCCGAACATCCAAGGCCAGGGGAACCGAGAAAGCCAGGGAACAGTAACAG
>NW_021369548.1:0-464 GCF_001605985.2 Dendrobium catenatum
TAAGAGAGAAAAGGGAAAGGGAGAGAGAGAAGTGAGGGAGAGAAAGAGAGAATTCTCTGTTGTAAATAATTGTCTAGTCAAGTCAAATCTTTTGGAGTAGAAAAGAAAAACTTTTAAAGGTTTGTAATAAACATTTTATCCTAGTTTTCATGTATTTCTTCATGTCTTTTTAGCATTCCTTTCTTTTTTTTTGAGTCTTAAAATAATTATATTTTTATCTTGGAGACACTTTATTCGAAAGACATTATTTTCAGTCTACCAACAAATCAGCTCAGTCAATGCCCATTTTGATTTTCGTTTAAGAAAATAGGCCGTTTGAGGAAAATTTTAGGGTCAACTGCTTGGGTGATGTTTTATAAAGTATTAAAATAATATCATAAAATTTCAGACTGTAAATCTAAGGGGTAAAACAATTTCAGAATATAATCATGATATAAAAAAACTCACGAAGAAGTATCCTTACT
>NW_021369549.1:0-213 GCF_001605985.2 Dendrobium catenatum
TCTTCCATTGGAGCTACTCCAACCTTTTCACGTATATTCTCATTTCGTATCCTATCTCTAAGGGTAAAGTCACTCATCCACCTAAGCATCCTCATCGACCTAAGCATCCTCATCTCTGCAACACTCAACTTAGTATTATGCTTCTCTTTTAATAGCCAATGTTAGGCACCATAAAACATTGCAGGTCTCACCACCATCTTATAGAATTTACCC
>NW_021369550.1:0-1178 GCF_001605985.2 Dendrobium catenatum
AAACCCAAATAAATTTTGAAATATTCTCTTTATTTTGTAGGAGAGGTTGCACTCTTTTTTTTTATTTTTTCTAATTTTTAACTTTGGGATCTCAGTGCAAAGCATGATGTCGACCAAAATAAATATCAAAATCTCCCCTTTTCTTCACATGAGAGAACTTATTTAATTCTTTTATTTTATAATTTTAAATATTTATTTGAGGATTTTGGCATGAAGCATGATATTGACCCAAATAAATATTTCAAATGCTCCTATCTTGTGGGAGATTTTTACATGATACCTGAAATATTTTCTTACAGTACAAGTTAATTTTAAGGAAATATGTACACATGTTGACGGACACATATATAACATTTTAACAATTACATAGTACATTGACTTTGGAGTTTTCTTGGATACTCTTCATGTATAGTATTTATTTAAGTATCGATCATTGATTGGCACTAAGGGTCTCTGGTCGTTTAGATTGATAAGTTAATAAGCTCCTCCATTGCACATCTTTTCGATGATGAAAGGGGCCTTCCAAGTTGGATATAAGTTTTTCACCAATTTTTTTTGTGGGATGATTGGCCTTATCTACATCAAGACCGATTCCCCTTCTTGAAATGCACAGCGATGTACCATTCGATCAAAGGACTTTGTCATTCTTGATCAAAAAATCTCTAGGTTCTATTGAGCTTGTAACTTGACTTTCTCAAGCGCATCATGGTCCATTATTCTTAATCGAGCATTTTGCTCATGAGTAAACTCATTCTGGACAGTAACCTTAAGAGATGGTAGTTCAACTTCTAGTGAAAATACTGCTTCAACTCTGAACAAATGAGTAAGGAGTGCCTTTGGTTCGCATTTTATAATTTATATGATATGCCCACATTGCCTCTGCCATCTTTGTATGCCACTCTTTTTTATTTTTGGTGAGAATCTACTTCAGCAATTTCACTAGTGTCTTATTGAAGGTTTATGCCAAGCCATTTACCCTTAGATTATAAAATTGAGGAATATCAAATGTTTTGAAAATCAGACCAGGCCGGCCGGTTTGACTAGTTCAATCGTGAACCATCACAATACTGATCCGGTTCAATCTTAAAATCGCTTATGCATCGAACCGGACTGAACCGATCAAAACCACTAGTTCAACCGACGAACTGATGAATTGGCCCGGTTAGTTTAAATCAGTC
>NW_021369551.1:0-617 GCF_001605985.2 Dendrobium catenatum
AAATTTCAGCATGATCCTAGCACCCATTACGGACTGCCTAAAATCCAAACAGTTTTTTTGGCATGAAGAGCAACAGCAAAGCTTTGAGGCAATAAAAAAGGCATTAAGTTCAGCTCCAGTACTCGTCCTGCCACAATTTGAGAAACTATTCACCGTCGATACAGATGCTTCATCCATTGGCGTGGGAGCGGTTCTCTCGCAAGAAGGAAGACCAGTTGCATACTTTAGCGAAAAACTTTGTCCGGCAAGGCAGAAATGGTCAGCCTATGAACAAGAATTATATGCGATAGTTCGGGCACTCAAGCAATGGGAACAATAATTGCACCAAGAATTCATATTATGCAGTGACAATAAGGCATTGCAATTCATTAATAGTCAAAAATCAGTGAACAGGATGCATGTCCGTTGGCTCATGTTTTTACAAAAATTTTCGTTCACTATCAAACACAAACCGGGTACCGACAACCGCGTGGCCGACGCCCTCAGCCGTAAGAGGAGTCTTCTAGTGCAACTACAAACAGAGATTACTGGCTTAGAATGTCTTAAAGACTTGTACAGTGATGACCCGGACTTCGGCAACATTTGTGGACCTCCGAAAGAGCACCGCTCGTGGGGTA
>NW_021369552.1:0-642 GCF_001605985.2 Dendrobium catenatum
GGTGGCCTGATGGTTTTATGGAGGAAAGATTTAGCAACTTTCTCTATTACTGAGGCTTCTTCTAAAATGATTTTGGGTAAACTGGATGTTATCGGGAAAGGTAGCTGGATTGTTGCTTCTGTTTATGGCAACACAGATGCTCCGGAAAGGAAGAGACTTTGGGATGATCTTGAAAGGCACTGTTCAGGTGATCTACCTTTGGTGCTAGGAGGTGATTTCAATTGTGTACTTTCCCAAGCTGAGAAAAGAGGAGGAAAGAAGTTTACCTTGACTCAAGGCTCCAAGGATTTTACTAGCTTCATGATTAATAATGATCTTCATGAGGTAAAATCGATGGGACCAAGGTTCACTTGGTGTAATAATAAATTTGTAAGTGCTTGTATATTTGAGAAGTTAGATAGATGTCTTATTAATTCCTCAGCCTTAAATATCATTCATCTTGCTTTAGTTAAGCACTTGACTTGTATAGCTTCGGATCATTGTCCGATTCTGTTGGATATCTTCAAACCTGTGGAATGTTTTAGCAGAGATATCTGGTATGAAGAAGTTTGGACTTCTTATTATGGTGCAGCTGCCTTAGTGAAGAAAATCTGGTTGAAAAATTTCTTGGGTGACTTTGCTTATGCTCTTAATTTGAAGTTT
>NW_021369553.1:0-275 GCF_001605985.2 Dendrobium catenatum
TCATGAGGAAAAATAACCATCATATGGAAATAGTTGGGTCAAGCCCAATAAGCAAAATAGGTAAAAATAAATACCTAATTAACCACAAAAAAAGCTAGGTCAACACAAATGGAAAAAATAGCAAGCATAGTGAAAGCCAACATTAGAAACAATGGGACAACATCATGAGGAAAAATAACCATCATAGGGAAATAGTTGGGCCAAGCCCAATAAGCAAAATAGGTAAAAATAAATACCTAATTAACCACAAAAAAAGCTAGGTCAACACAAGTGGA
>NW_021369554.1:0-250 GCF_001605985.2 Dendrobium catenatum
TCATAACATTCAACTTTTCAATATCTTGGCTTTATTAAATGATACTAATTTTATTAGTTATTATTTGATAAAGCATCAATGCTGACATCAACTTCAAAATCACTGAATCGACTCGAAACTCTATCAACCTTTATCCTAATTTTCTATCAAACCAAAATTCCTTCAATTCATATATTCAGATCTTCAACTTCAACTCTGGATCTAATTGATCGTCTCGGTCAACGCCAATACGCACGATAAACTTTGGCAA
>NW_021369555.1:0-318 GCF_001605985.2 Dendrobium catenatum
AGCACGATGTCGACGACCCAAACGAATATTTAAAATGTCCCCTATCTCACAGGGATATTTTGGATAGGCTTTGTGCCTTTTGAGATTTTAAATTTTATTCGGGGATCTTGGCACGCGACACGATGTCGATCCGAATAAATATTTAAAATATCTTCAGTCTTATGGTGGATTTTGAAATGCATTTTAGATATACAAGAGAATTTCAAAATATGAATATAAGCATGCTTTGATAAATACGCATATAGCTATTTGATCATTATAAAGTATATTAGACATGAAATTTTTATACATGATACTTTTTTAAATGTCAGCTGTTAA
>NW_021369556.1:0-295 GCF_001605985.2 Dendrobium catenatum
CCAGACCATTAATCCTGATATGTTGAATAATAAACTGTATTTTTCTGGACTCATCTCAGCCCCTAGTGGGCATGAGTCCAAAATGACCAAAATACCTCTATGGGGTTCAAATAGTGATTTCAAACCAAATGAACCACAAATTGAATGCAACCACCTCCAGCAAGTTTCAAATGTCATGTAAAACCTGTTGGACTCATTCCCAACCCCTGGGTCAACCTGGTTGACCAAGTTAACAGGTTTGACCTAAGAGACCCTTTAAGGGTCCAAATAGGTGTTTTGAACCAAATGACCTCCT
>NW_021369557.1:0-596 GCF_001605985.2 Dendrobium catenatum
GGGTCTGGCTGATCCATACAGAAAATCCAGAAAAATTCAGAAAACTATCACAAAAATAATACAATAAAAAGCTAAACAAACCAAAACTACCCCAGACAGACTCACTTACAGATCACTTCCTATAGCTCTGTCTTACACAATCCAAATTCCAAATCCGTCTTTCTCAATTTTCAGAACCGTTGTGTTTGACGGTATTATCTGTCCGGAATTGATTTTTGTAAGGGATTTTTGTCCGTATTTTCTGTCTGGTTCAGTTTTTACCGTGTAATTTTCCGTATGTTGTTGACGTGCCGAGTGTGCACCTTTTGGTTATTTTCTGGAGATTTTTGTCTGGGTATTTTGAATTCAGCGGTGTTTTATTTCGACTGTTTTTTTCTGTGCTGATATTAAATGCTGTGACAATAGAATAAATGTTCTGAAATGTTGTTATCTATATTCTGTGCAAATTTGGTATTCTGTGAATTTTCAGGAAAAATTTTGTAAATTCCGTATACAACCATTGTGCTGCCCGATTTTTGTCTGATTTCTGAATTCGTCCGAATTTCTTCTGAATTGATATGCAATCTGTATATGCTATATAAAGGGAGCTATAAGGG
>NW_021369558.1:0-329 GCF_001605985.2 Dendrobium catenatum
AACCAGACCCCCATCGATCATAGGGTCCAACAAGCTCCAATCAAGAGTAGAATTCGCTGTTGTTGCATCAACACAACCGACAACAGCGACCAAGAACGAACCAATCAACGACGACAAAGCAATAACACCAACTCCCTCCTCAATAGTCCAAGAGTTAACCTCTTCACAAGCAAAGTCATACAAACTGAAAATCATCACCACACCCATTATACTGGTAATAACAACACCGGTAATATTCCAATGTAAAGCCATAACACCGACAACCACCTCAATAAGCCAATAACCAGCCTCACGGTTTAAAATTGCGCAATATGAGGCTCGTCTTGAGG
>NW_021369559.1:0-238 GCF_001605985.2 Dendrobium catenatum
TTTATATACATAGTTATCAGAATATGCACATTTATATTTTGAAATTTTCTTGTGTAACAAGAATGCATTTCAAAATCCCCCATCAGACAGGGGGCATTTTAAATATTCATTTGGGTCGACATCGCGTTGCGTGCCGAGATCCCCAAATAAATATTTAAAATCTCAAAGACAAAAAGTCTATCCAAGATATCCCTGCAAGACGGGGGCATTTTAAATATTCATTTGGGTCGATATCGTG
>NW_021369560.1:0-221 GCF_001605985.2 Dendrobium catenatum
TCTCTAACTGTCTCTCACTTCCTCACTCTCTCTCCTTCTCTCTCTCACTCCCTTTCTCTCTCTATCTCTGTCTCTCTCTCTCATTCTCTCTCTCTCTCTCTCTCTCTCTCTCGGCCCGACGCCGGGGGTGGGCTAGATTGGTTGGGGTCCCTTCGGAAGGTTCTTTTTGTTCACGTGCGGAGGAAGGTTAATTCGGCGGCTCATTTTTGTGCTCAAAGAGC
>NW_021369561.1:0-240 GCF_001605985.2 Dendrobium catenatum
TGCTTGATTTCACTAGTGCCTTCGTATATGGTGTGCAATTTATCCCAAACTTCCTTACTAGTAGTGCACTTGGAAACTAACAAAAAATCATCAAAATTTAAAGCACAGAAAAAACAATTTAAAGACTTTGCATTTAATTGAGCATCCATTCGTTCATCCCTATTCCATTGATTAAAAGGAATATCAGTTTTAATTCCATTAAAAATACGTGATGGTGATGAATAACCAGTTAAAATCATA
>NW_021369562.1:0-745 GCF_001605985.2 Dendrobium catenatum
TGAGAAAATTACAAGCGCTTGATTCATCTTTGAAATTGAGGACGATCATATTATAATAGTCAAAAGCCGAATTGAAATCAGAAGGTCAGATAGAAGTCCAGAGTCAGTCCGTGACAGTCCATAAATCCGGCGTCAGTTGGCGTCAGTCGATGGCCGGGCAGAAATCCAGAGTTAATTGGTTGCAAGATAGAAGTCCGACATCCGTCGGTAGTTGGACAGAAGTTTGGCGGCAGTCGGTGGTCAGGCTGAAGTTTGATGGTGGTCGAGGAGGAGTCTAGTGGCAAAATACTCTCTTCTTGCTTGGTTCCCCTCTCATGAGAAACGATGGGTCTATTAATAGTTTTTTGAGAGTGACATGACTATTAAATAGAAGGAAGATCAAGCGTATAGTTAGAGTGGTTTGAATTGACGATCAATGTTGATCCCCTTGATCATAAACAATTTATTACGCATTTGAATGTCTTAATGATAACAAAATTTGGCGATCTTAGGCTTGTTGGATTTGTCTCGTTGAGCCGCTCGATTTGAATATAAGCATGTCACGTTTGGAAACTGTTTGGCAATCCAAATTATGGTTTGAACTTTCCAAATGTGTTTCAGGTCTTTGATTTTGACCCATTTGGGCTCGGATTGAGTCGAATTTGGTGTCGTTGGGTTCGTATTTCTGATATGTTCAATTCAACTATAAGTTTACTAAAATCGGAGTTCAAATTATACTAGATTTAATTTTAAAAGTTTCCAATTT
>NW_021369563.1:0-223 GCF_001605985.2 Dendrobium catenatum
ATGAGATAGGTAGGAGGATATGGGACCCTTTCACCTTCTATTCTGCTGATTCGATATAGTCAGACAGATAGTTGGTATGCTTTTGCTACCTTACTTGTGGTTCTTCTCTTGGCTCTACCCCTACTACGGGGTAAGGCCAGGGGAGAATCCCTTCACCTTTTTCACCCTTGAGGTGATCTTTACTTTTGATTCTCTTTTCTGCTCTGCCCTCGTTGTAGGGCAA
>NW_021369564.1:0-263 GCF_001605985.2 Dendrobium catenatum
AGTTTACTTAAATTTGTCCACCTCGGCAAACTGTTGCGGAGGGTGGATGGGTTTTACTTTAAGTGTTGAGATGGATTTATTTCAATTTAAATATTTTGGGAATTTTGGGATTTTGAGATTTTTGTGGAGTTTTTTGGGTGAACTTTTGGGATTTTGGGTGGATATGAAAGTGTTTGGAATGGACTTTAGATATTTAGGAGATATTTGAAAATATTTGGGAACCCCTTCGGTTGAGATCTGCATTCAACACGGCCATCATCGGG
>NW_021369565.1:0-302 GCF_001605985.2 Dendrobium catenatum
GAGTAGCTCTAGTAGAAGATAAGATTAGAGAGAGTTGCCTTAGATGTTTTGGTCACATAAAATGCTGGCCTTCCGATGACCCGGTTAGGAGAGTAGATGTATTAGATTTGACTTATGTTAAGAAAGGCAGGGGTAGACCTACAAAGACTTGGTTAGAAAATATTAGGAATGACCTTTCTTTATTAGATTTAAAAAAGAATTTGACTTTTAATAGGACACAATGGAGAAAAATGATTCATGTAGCCGACCCTGCGTAGTGGGATAAAGGCTTGATGTTGTTGTTGTTGTTGCTCTCTCTCTCT
>NW_021369566.1:0-216 GCF_001605985.2 Dendrobium catenatum
CACTCAAACCATGCCTGTGCATTTTATAATGAGAACATAATATCTGATAATTTTCAAAATCAGCCTTTTGGAAATAACCATTCAATTTAGAGCCTAACCATATTTTTAAGGATGCTTTTTGGAAATATCTAACCTAACCAAAACACAAGCCATAGACGGTCAAGAGACCGAAGCCGTAGCCTAATCTGTTTGAAGAGGCCTACCAAGGATGGAAGC
>NW_021369567.1:0-265 GCF_001605985.2 Dendrobium catenatum
CTATTCATCCAGGACGAAATAAAATATCGTACAGGACTATTGGTTCACTCGAAAATTTTCGTCCAGATGAATTTATAATATCATCCGTGGCGATTGGTCCTCTAGAAAAATGTCGTATAGACAAAATTAATAATCGTCCAGGACGATCGGGTCTCTGGAAAATTTTCGTCCAGACGAAATTAAATTATCGTCCGTGGCGATTGGTCCTCTGGAAAATTTTCGTCCAAATGAAGTAAGGAATCGTCCAGGACGATCGGTCCTCTGT
>NW_021369568.1:0-281 GCF_001605985.2 Dendrobium catenatum
AGGATTCGGAGTCCTTACCACGAGATCTACACTTTCTTCAACAGCAGCGTCAAACGAAAAGCGCTCCGCGGCCTCCGAAACCCAAGATTTCCTTTACTTTTCTTCTCTTTCTCTCTCCTCAGATATTTCTGATTTTATAAAAAAGATTTTCTCTCTCCTCAAAACGAGCTGATTTCCTTATAACCTTAGTCTGATCGTCCTGGCCGATCACGACATCGTCCAGGACGATGTGACCAATTTCCAATCGTACTGGACGATTTTCCAGGACGATAATTAATTTG
>NW_021369569.1:0-309 GCF_001605985.2 Dendrobium catenatum
TTCTAGAAAGACTTTCTATAAAAATGGAATAGAAAATAAACATAATATAGCTAGCACAAGACTTATCTATAAAAAAGGGCACTGCTAACGAAGTGTCACAACCGGGCTCGGTATGCTCGCATAGGCAAGGTGGGAATGAAAGTCAAATGGTAAAATTTAAAATATTTCAAATAACATATCTATCCAAATAGGAAACAAGATTTTCTCCTTACTAACTTGAACTTTTTGCGCCTGGTAACAGGCTTCACTACATAAAGGTCTTTCCTGCAAGTGGGAAAAACTAACACATAGAAAACAATCCAACTCAGT
>NW_021369570.1:0-1454 GCF_001605985.2 Dendrobium catenatum
GCCAAGTTTGGAAGAGGATGATATAGAAAATAACTCCTAAAGGATTGAGAAAATTAATTTGGAAGAAATTTTGGAACATGAAAATGCTTTGCCTAGATATTTAAAATTTTCTAAAAACCATCCTAAGGAACTAATAATAGGTGAACTTAGTGAGGGTGTTAGGATTAGGCGTGAACTTAATAATGAAGTCAATCATTCTACCTTTATTTCAAAAATAGAACCCGTAAATATTAATCAAGCACTTTTGGATGAATTTTGAATTTTGGCCATGCAAGAGGAATTAAATTAGTTTGTAAGAAATGATGTTTTGGAATTGATTTCAAGGCCAAAGGATCAAAGTGTAGTTGGACTAAATGATTATTCAAAAATAAAATGAATGACTCAGGAGCTGTTGTTAAAAATATAGCTAAATTGGTGGCTAAGGGGTATAATCAAATTGAAGGAATTGATTTTGAGGAGACTTTTGCCCCTGTAGTGAGCCTTGAAACAATTAGGATTTTATTAGCTTTTTCCTTTTTTAGAGGATTTAAATTGCATCAAATAGATATTAAAAATGCCTTTTTGAATGGGGTGATTCAAGAGGATATTTATGTCGAACAACCTCCAGGTTTTGAAAATTTAAAATTCCCTAATCATGTTTTAAAATTAAAAAGGCCATTGTACTAATTGAAACAGTTACCTAGGGCTTGGTATGAGAGGTTAAGCACTTTCCTATTAGAGAGATCGTTTTAAAAGGAAGTGTGGACACCACTCTCTTTTTGAAGAAATTGGGAGACGATATACTCATTGTTCAGATTTATGTTGATGATATCATTTTTGGATCTACTAATAAAAAACTTTGTGATGATTTTTCCAAATTAATGAGTAGTGAATTTTGAGATGAGGCTAATAGAAGATCTTAGTTATTTTCTTGATTTTAGCATTAAGAAAATTAAGGAGCCTTTATTTCAAAAATAAAACCCGCAAATGTAAATCAAGCAATTTTGGATGAATTTCGGATTTTGGCAATGCAAGAAGAGTTAAATCAATTTGTAAGAAATGATGTTTGGGAATTAATTGCAAGGGCAAAGGATCAAAGTGTAGTTAGAACTAAATGTGTATTCAAAAATAAAATGAATGACTCAGGAGCTGTTGTTGGAAATAAAGCTAAATTGGTGGCTAAGGGGTATAATCAAATTGAAGGAATTGATTTTTAGGAGATTTTTGCCCTTGTAGTCAGACTTGAAACAATTAGGATTATGTCAGCCTTTGCATGTTTTAGAGAATTTAAATTGCATCAAATGGATATTAAAAATGCCTTTTTGAATGGGGTGATTCAAGAGGATGTTTAAGTCGAATAACCTCCAGGTTTTGAAAAGTTATAATTCCCTAATCATGATTTTAAATTAAAAAAAGGCATTATACTGATTGAAATAGGTACCTAGGGCTTGGTATGAGAGGTTAAGCACTTTCCT
>NW_021369571.1:0-501 GCF_001605985.2 Dendrobium catenatum
GGGCAGGAAGAAATTTGATTTCCACTGATCACCCATTCATGCTGTTTTCATTAATTTCTTCCCACATGCCTTCGTCCAGATTTGTGTTTTTAAAAACAAAATGAAAGAGAATAATATATTACTGAATAAATATATAAAAAATTAAAGAAAAAAATTATCTAACCAAAATGTATTTTTTATCACTTTAGTATTATATAGTTGATTACAGACAAGAAAACCTTATTGCTTGGTTATTAGAACTTAAAGAGCAGGAACATGATTTTTTTTAATATATTCTTGCAATAATAATGATGAGCAAAGTAAATTTACAAAAATTAGTATATCATACATGTAGGTGAACATGCACTATTCAACTAATTAAGTAAAAAAGGACAACAAATTCTCAAAAAAAAAAAAATATTAGATACTGTTCGCTCAAGAAAAATGACGCTCAGCACGAACCCCGCTGTTCAAGCATAGGGTTCTATTTTCCTTGAGGTAGATTGAATTTTAATTAATCAA
>NW_021369572.1:0-239 GCF_001605985.2 Dendrobium catenatum
AAGGCTGAAATCAGTTTATGAGCGAGAACTGATGGCCATTGTGTTGGCTATTCAAAAATGGCGGCCTTATCTATTGGGGCAACGATTCATAGTTCGTACAGATCAGCGGAGTCTCAAGTACTTATTAGAGCAGAGATTGGTGGCGGAAGAACATCAGAGGTGGCTAGCAAAGCTCTTGGGATATGAGTTTGAGATTCAGTACAAGCCCGGAACCCAAAACAAGGCGGCAGATGCGCTTT
>NW_021369573.1:0-389 GCF_001605985.2 Dendrobium catenatum
TGGGTTCAACTCTTGGCATCCCATTCAAACTCAAGTACCTATTTCGGATCCAGCTTGAGTTCAGTTTGCGTTCCTTGATGCTGCACAGTTTGAGTTTCAAGTACAAGTTCAAGTGCTTGTTTAGGTCTCTTGTGTAGTTCAAGCTCCACTTGCCATTCTGTTTGGTTCAAATTTGCAAGTCCTCGCAAGTTCAATTATAAGTTCAAATTGATTTGGATTTGGGTTCCAATTTTGATTTTATTTTGTTTGAGTTTGGCCTTTAGAAATCATTTGGGTTTTGTTCAGGTCCTCTGCTTGTGTTCAATCAAGTTCGGCGGTTTACAAGTCCACAGTTCATATTCATGTTCAAAAATTCACTGCTCTTTCTCATTTGGTCCAAATCTTTTGTT
>NW_021369574.1:0-279 GCF_001605985.2 Dendrobium catenatum
ACATTTCTTGATGTAGTTGCTTCCTCATCCTGTTATAGTCGGCTTCCTCATCTATATGTTGCCAGATTTTTAAATGTTTCCAATTTCTAGTTTCACTTCTTCTAAAGTATCTTATTATAATTCTTGTGCACATGTAAAAAGCCACCAGCTTCCCTTTCATAGTTCTACTCCTTATTCATCTCATCCACTAAAATTAATTCATACCAATGTGTGGGGTTCTTCCCCTATCTTATTAATGCAAGGTTTTAAATACCATATAATTTTTGTGGATGATTTTTT
>NW_021369575.1:0-206 GCF_001605985.2 Dendrobium catenatum
TGGGTTCGTATTTCCGAGACGCTCAATTTGACTGTAAATTTGCTGAAATCGGAGTTCAGGTGCTTCTGAATTTAATTTTTGAAGTTTCCGAGTTGGGTTCTGCATCGAGATTCGTGCCCAATCAAGATAATTTCATGATAACGTATCAATCATTTTTTTTTTAATTTTTAAATCCATTTGTGTCGAAGCTATCACCACTTGCTTGT
>NW_021369576.1:0-273 GCF_001605985.2 Dendrobium catenatum
ATATATATATATATATTTTCCCTTTTACTATCACCTCCAATTGATATGTTATATTTGTCACCTATTTTTGTCAATCTCTTGATGTTATTCCCTTCCTTCAATATCCATGTTGATGAAAAGATTGAGGTGGTCAATCCTAATATAGCTATGCTTCTTAGATATTTAATTAATGTGCGCATATGCAATTGGAACTTACACCTTTCAATTATTGAGTTTGCATATAACTCTTTTGTTTGCGAAACTATAGGTCGTACACCCTTTGAGATTATGCAT
>NW_021369577.1:0-278 GCF_001605985.2 Dendrobium catenatum
CCATTAGCTTTCGACACCTTTAGCACCTTGAGGACTAAATTAGGTGTCATAGATATAACCGCATAAAACAAAAAAAATAAAATAAAAAAATTTAGGGCTGCTCCTGATCACCACACACTCACCACACCAAAACTCTGCATTGACTGTTCATCGTACTGTACGACCCCTATCGTACTGTACAATTTTACTTCCTTTTCCCGAAACGAGCGGTCAGAATATTGATTGTCTATCGTACTGTACAATTCTAGATCGTACTGTACGATTTCCGAAAATTCCTA
>NW_021369578.1:0-288 GCF_001605985.2 Dendrobium catenatum
GTTTGAAAAAATCCAACAGTGGGACACCTGCGGGATCCGAGGAGCAGAATGCCAATTGGCAACGGTTAAACCCGATGGAGCGGAGGTTTAGGATATCGCTGCCATGGCCTTTCAAAGGATTAGGGTCCCAAGCTGATGCCAACAGTGCAGGGGATGTGCAAGGTAGTGCGAGTGGGAATGATGAGACTTCGTGGTTATATTTTCTAAGTTATTTACTAATGTATTATTCCATAACAACATTTTCAACTTCAACAATTAACAGAGATTGAGGTTTCTGTCTATGCTCAC
>NW_021369579.1:0-305 GCF_001605985.2 Dendrobium catenatum
ACAGGTCAAGTCGTCGGGCCGCGCGGTAAAGAGTAAAAGCATGTGGCGACATGTTATTGACGGCCGAACGTAGCTCTACGTCCGGTCAAAGGACGTAATAATTGTTCCTTAGCATAAGTAACAATTGGCCTTTAGAAGGGTATATCACTTAGGTCGGGTCGGCGGGACTGGTTGGGTCAACCCGATAATGAGTAAGTCGTTACCTAAATTAGCCCAGTCGTTACCTTTCTAGACGGCAGGCCAGCCGTAGAGTTTTTAAAATTTTTATAGTATCATTTAAAAAAAATCATTAATATTATATATAT
>NW_021369580.1:0-308 GCF_001605985.2 Dendrobium catenatum
GTTTAGTTTGATAAGGATCATAAGAAAAAATTTGTTGATCAAAAGAAATTTAGAGGGATAATTAGATCTTTACTTTACTTGACTGCTAGCTGACCCGATATCATGTTTCGTATTTGCTTATGTGCTAGATTTTAATTAGATCCAAAAGAATCACATTTGACAGCAGTGAAAAGGATTTTAAGATATCTGTTAGGAACTCAGAACTTAGGAAATTGGTATCATAAGTTTAGCTCTTCATTTGAAATAATTGGATATTCATATTCTGACTTTGTAGGTTGTAGGGTGGATAGAAAGAGCACTTCTGAAAC
>NW_021369581.1:0-284 GCF_001605985.2 Dendrobium catenatum
CCCTCATAAGATCCTCTCTCTCTCTCTCTCTCTCTCCCTCTCTCTCTCCTTTAGATTTTCTCAGGTCAAGACAGCAGCCAAGGATATTCAAAAATATTGAACAAGAGCTTATAAATAGAAGTGCTTCAAAGGAGCTCATTAATTGCAAGTTGCCGACTATATCATCCAGGTTGATATGGAAATCATCATGGCCGATCAGTGCAAATCTCAAAAAATCGGCCAGAGCATCGCCCTGAATGCAAACTGGACGATTGAAAATTGGCTTGATCATCCAAGACGATATC
>NW_021369582.1:0-350 GCF_001605985.2 Dendrobium catenatum
AAGAATTTTTCAAAGACATGATTCAATTTAGACATTTAAGATATAGAAATCATTACAAGAGAGATGAATAAAAATTCTATATTTCAAAGTTTAATAGAAATATAAATGAACATAAGATCAATTTGAATTAAAAGATTGAAAGAATCTGGAAAGAAGAGAATTATCACATGTGGCGCTTTGCCCATCTTTTTCAAATTTTTGGCACATTTTTGTGCATTTTTTTACATTGGGCTTATTTTTTGCCTCTTTTTCACATTTGCGAACCTTTGCGCATTCCTTTTGATTTTTGTACTATTTATACAATTTTCAAGAGTATTGAAACCAATTCTTTCCAAGATCAATAATCTAAA
>NW_021369583.1:0-274 GCF_001605985.2 Dendrobium catenatum
CTAACTTTTAAGCAAAAATAAAAGTAATTTTATAACAACCAGAAAAGGGCATTGTAGTAAGAGTTCATTCATACAATATAATTTAGTTTGTATAGTACGAGTGTAATTTGTATAGTATGATCACCAGAAATAACATGTTACTTGACTGAAAATTTCTCAAGCAAAGGGCACAAAAAACTACCCAACATTAAAAGAAATATTAAAACCTACTTAAAAGAAAAATAAATACCACTTGAAAGTGAAGAAATAAACACAAATATATATATATATATAT
>NW_021369584.1:0-228 GCF_001605985.2 Dendrobium catenatum
GGAGAAGGATAAGGATGATGCGGAGGAGGTCAACGGCGCCTGCGGGCTACAGAGGAAGGGTTGGAGAAGTTTCAAACTTAGCAAAGCGACTCCTGCGATGGGGGTTGAGGACGCCGCCGCTTCCATTGCCATCGCCGGAGCACGAGAAGGGAGCCGGATCGTTTACCTCGAAGAAGATCAAGGTAGGGACACCTCTTACCCTTCCGTAATTTTTTAACTTTTTGGGAA
>NW_021369585.1:0-1401 GCF_001605985.2 Dendrobium catenatum
TAAAATTACATCACAAAGGCAAAATAATTTCCAGTATAAATGTTAGAATAGCAAGAAGACAAGAAATCTCTCATAATTAAGACTTCGTTTGGGACTATTTTCTTAATGCTTCTTAAAACAATTTTTTAATATAAAAATTTAATTTTTTTATTAGAAAATTATTTTAAGAAGCAGAAAGAAAGCCGTCCAAAACGAAGCCTAAAACTGCAACATAGGCCGGATGTAATACATACATATACTTTTGAAGGCCAACATTTTAGGTAACCAAATCATCTAAGACGATTCTCTCTAATCTTATTTACCATTGCTCCTATCCGAATAATCGTTTTCGTTCCGCTACATCTGAGTTGCTAAAATCAATGAATGAAAAATCTTGTTGGTGGATTGTCCTATTAAACACAGCTCGTCTTAGCCTATTGGTTGAGAGCTTATGCTTCCAAATAAGAGATCTTGGGTTCGAGTCTTTGTATATGGGTTGTATGTATGAGTTTGCCTTAAATGACCTAAATATCAAAAAAAAAAAAAAAAAAAAAAAAAAAAAAAAAAAAAAAAGAAAGATTGTCCTATTAATGATGTGCTCATGAATGGTGCCCGAGATTTCATTATCTACTATAGCTGTCCCACCCCATTTGCCTGATGAAATAGGGCGACGAACATGTTTTCCCTCCTTTTGTGGACATATCTCTATCTTCTACCTGGAGACATATCCCCTAACTCTGACATTGATTTTCGCCTTGAGGTAATCTGGTAATGTATATATAATTCATTCTAAATAATTTTAAATTAAGATAATTTGCTTATAATCTTGCCATTATTTATTTGTGATTACATTTTATTAAGTTAAAAAAAAAAAAAGAAGAGTAATAGTTCTAAAAGATTCTTTCTTTTGGAAAAAAATGCATGAAATACATATATTTTTATCTAGATGAAAATAAATTTACTTATATGATGCTATGAGATGTGATGCACCTATGTGCTACGTGGTTGCATAAGGCTTCGTTTGAGACAATTTTTGTACTGCTTTTTAAAGTTATTTTTCAGTACAAAAATATTTTAAACCTGAAAATTTTGAACTAGAAATTTGTTTTAAAAAGCATTAAAAAGTTATCCCAAAAGAAGTCTAAATTGCCACAATGGTAAAGAGGTATTTTAAAAGATATTATATTCCTTCATAAGATTCATTTTTTGGTTATTCAAACTATAGAAAATATTTTCTTACAAAATAAAGTGTTTGTTAGATTTTGTTATTCAATCAAATATGGTTAAAATTAGTATGAATTTTAAAATTGTTGCGTCCATGAGTATTCGTGACGGTAGAGAAATATACAATTTAACGTCTTAGCGTTGTACGACAATCCGACACACAATCAGATAAGAGAGTGTGTAGCATTCATAGGAGAC
>NW_021369586.1:0-358 GCF_001605985.2 Dendrobium catenatum
AATATGTATATAAGGTTATTTTCTCATAAATTTATATTTTTTATGATTATATATAATATGTTATGTACAACTATATATGAGGAGTTGCTAAGCTAGAAATTCTCCGAGCTCTACCCAATCGTTTGCTACTGGCTACGAGAAGGCTCCAATGATATTGTTGTTTTGTGTGATCATGGTGCATGTAGGCAATCTTCAGCTAGTTATTTAGAATGAACTATTTTATACTCCACGTCATTAGTTATCGACCAATCGTTGATGGCGCATTGCAATTTTGTATTCTTGAGGAAGAATCTGCTTTCAACCAATTTCTTTTGAATGTATCCTCCAAGAATGGGCATGAAACAGATCGCTAGAACCA
>NW_021369587.1:0-245 GCF_001605985.2 Dendrobium catenatum
TCTGATTTGAACTGATCGGCTGGGACGATCGTGAGATCATCCGGGACGATCAAGTAAATTTTTAATCGTCCAGTTTGCATTCAGGGAGATGCTCTGGCCGATCTTATGAGATTTGTACTAGTTAGCCAGGACAATTTCCATATCGTCCTGGACGATAAAGTCGACAACTTGCAATTAATGAGCTTCTTTGAAGCTCTTCTATTTAAGGGCTCTTGTTCAACATATTTGATCATCCTTAGCTGTTG
>NW_021369588.1:0-213 GCF_001605985.2 Dendrobium catenatum
TTCTTCTTAATATAAAAATAACTACAACATTGATAATAATCTAAAAACTTTATTTGTCTATTAACTTGATCAAGACAATCATTAAAGAAATTAAAAACATCATTAGCAAAATATAAATATGAAACAGGAAAACCACCAAAAGTTCTATAAAATTTTCTCAAAAATTTCTCATAATGTTTGGAAATGCCTCTTGAAATATAATCCATGGAAATA
>NW_021369589.1:0-207 GCF_001605985.2 Dendrobium catenatum
ATTATAGAATGTCATCCTATTGACGAAGCCCAACTTAACATAGATCATATCTATGGGCTTACAAAAATAGGACATGCAGATCAGAAGAGAAAAAGGAACATCTCTTTGGGACACTTAGTTACTTACATCTTGGAAAAGAAATACAACTTAGTGCATCCTGATGAAGAATATGAAGATCCAGCTTACTATAATGATGCTTCCTTCAGA
>NW_021369590.1:0-204 GCF_001605985.2 Dendrobium catenatum
TTGTTTTACTTCATTGGTTCCTTCATAGGTGATACATAACCTATCCCAAATCTCCTTACCAGTTTTGCAGGTTGAAACATGCATGTAATCCTCAGATTTCAAAGCACAGAAAAAACAGTTCAAACACTTCGCATTTAACTGAGCCAAATCACGTTCATCGAAAGTCCATTCAGTAAAAGAAATTTCAGTTTTAACACCATTAAT
>NW_021369591.1:0-703 GCF_001605985.2 Dendrobium catenatum
ACCCGATATACCCACCCATAGGCATTCTGCCCTTCGAACATTGACATTTTCAACTTCCTCACATTCGCTTCTCCGCCCTAACTTCCTCTCCCACCAATGGTCCCCTGCCCCCCTTATATCGAGGGTGTGAATCTCATATTTTTTCCATCTGCCTCCCCTAATACAATCCCTATGGCTCAGCTCATCCACCACCTTCTCCGGTCGTCTACTCCCCTTACCCAAACAGCCTCTCATAATGATCGGTCACCCTATCACCTTCTCCATAAAACCTGCTATAAAACTCCCTTCATGTTGCCCCCCTTTCCGAAAATCTTATTCTGCCCCTTATCAGAGCCCTAGGAGGTGGCTCTTGATGAAAGGAACAATCTTCATCGAACTTGCAATCTTTTTCCCTCTAGATTCAGCCAAGGGAATCTCAACTAGATCGTGGTGAGGGTTAGCCTTCAGAACTGTCAACATAATTTTGGATTACATCTCCATGAGATTCCTTATCATTTCCCCCATCCTTCCAAATCAATTTTCCATAGAAAAAATATTTCTTCCATGGTCGAGAACTTCTCCTCCATGTCGGATTTGAATTGCTCCATCTCGCCTTCCAACACAACCACCTTCTTTGCTGTCATTGTCACCAAAAAATCTCTCTCTGATACCAACTTGATGCATCTTGAAAGTAAAAACAACAAACAAGAGAGAATAAAAGCAT
>NW_021369592.1:0-1460 GCF_001605985.2 Dendrobium catenatum
GTTATTTTATTAATGTGAAATATATTATATTCATTACTAAATTACTGTATTTTAATTACTAAATTGATGTAATAATGTATTCTTTAATTAATTGCCTATCCCATCTTCGGCATCTTTGTACGCTCCCAGCCAGTTCTTCCCTCTTCGACATCTTCAGACCTCTCCTAACGTCTCTTACCTCCATAACATTAGGGCTTCGCATTGCTCAAACTCTCCGGCTATTCAACTTCTAACTTTTCTTCTTCCCATCTGCTCTCGTATTCTCATCTCCGTCGCTTCGCATTCGAATTCTTCGACGACAGTAACCACTTTCTTCCCCTTTCATCTCTGCTTTTCTTTACTGCCTTTAACTATCATAAGGTGAAACGACCAAATCACCCAACATCACAACCATGGTTCGTTCAAATTTTGGCATTCCCGTTCGTATCATTACAATTCTCACTTCTCAAACCCTTCGTATACTAGTATACCTAACATTCACTGTATACCGAATATTGAAAATGCCTTTATGCATCTTTTTTTTTTTTACCTTTATGCATCTTCTTTAATTGAAAGATTTCCTTATCTGAATTTGAATCTATATTGAAAGTCATTTTATTTTGATTTGTATGGCATTTGAATTGAATGATTGTATTTGAATATCCCACTTGAATATATGCATCGGATCATGATATGCATGTAAGGTACATAAGGTTGATCCTGATTGGATTTCTTGGAACATAATTGGTGGAAGAATTTAGATAGAGAAAATACCTCTATCCTTAATAATCAGTTTATTAAATTCTTTGTTGCCAAAATAATTTATGGGTTGATTGATAAAGGATACAATGTGACTAAAAAACCATTGCCGTGGAAACAATTGTTGTAGTGGGAATGTGTTGTCTGCTACAGAATGTTATTACTGAGGTTCTTAATATTAATGGTGCTGGTTCTTGCATTTGATTTATTGTTTTCGTAGGAGATGAAGCCTTTTGAGCACACTCATGGCCTGTGGAAATTCTGAAATGGTATAATAGGTCTGGTTGAAGTGTGTAAAGTATAAATGTATTTGCTACAAAAAACAGGCCTCACCATTCACATACATGCCCTTGCTCAAATTGATTGATGATTAAATTAGGAAACAAGTTATCTTTTGCATTTCTCCGATCCGAATCATATGCAAAATCACATGCTTTTTATTTTAGAGCAGCATTGTGTTTTTTTTTTATGTAAATTTTCCTTTATACTATTTCTCGAGGCATAAAAAGGCAAGCATGAATGAAAGAATGTCACCAACATATCAATAAAAATTAGAAAAAAAAAAAGATGGACTGAAAGAGAGGAGCGAACAAGAAAATGGGATAACATACATCAATCAATCAAAACTTTTTGTATGTGAATGTTTTTGTTACACTACTTTTTGATAAGAAGGTGGTTCTTGGAGCAATTGTTAGGCGTTTAGAGCAATTTTTGTGCCATTA
>NW_021369593.1:0-276 GCF_001605985.2 Dendrobium catenatum
TATAACTGATCTCTGTCCCTCACTTTCATCAGGCTGTCTAGGTCTGTTAGGATTAACACTCAACTTTTTTCTAAAAAATTTTAAGGCAAAGGATCTACGAAGAGGATCGTCACCTGAAGCCATCTGTATTAAAAGAATTAATTAGTAAAATATTGTAATATATAAAAAATAAAGAATATAGAATACACAATAATGAATTATAAAAATAAAAAATTACATAATACAAAATAATGATTAATATTTTCATTGCTCAGAATACAAAAAGTATAATTCTAA
>NW_021369594.1:0-215 GCF_001605985.2 Dendrobium catenatum
TAGCTTTCTCTCACTAATCAATACCTCTAGAAGGGCTTTGAGATTTCGTTTTGAACCCTTAGAGACTCCTCTCCATTCCCACAACCTTTTCTCATCGTTTGGACATTGCCGGCGATGAGAAGAAACGAAGACCGAAGTTATCTTCGTCCAAACTCCCTCAACCCTGCTTCCAGTGATCATTCGTGGAAGCAGAGTTGATCGTCCGATCATCTCAG
>NW_021369595.1:0-262 GCF_001605985.2 Dendrobium catenatum
AATGAATGGATAGGATCAAAGCTAGATCAAAGGTAGAGAATCAAAGTCTAAGTTAAATTTTGGATTCTTAAGTGGATTGAATCAAAGTTTGGATATGTTTGAAATTTGAATTAATTGGGATTTGAGTTGAATGGGGTTGGAGATCTGAATCAGTCAAGGGTAGGGATTATGTTGAAGTTGGAGATGATCAAAGGTAGAAATTGACTTGAGGTTAAAGTTGATCACGGGTGGGAATTGATTTGAGTCTAGATTGGTCCTAAGA
>NW_021369596.1:0-215 GCF_001605985.2 Dendrobium catenatum
GTGTGTGTATGTGTGTGTGTGTGTGTGTGTTTGTGTGTGTGAACAACTAAATGAAAGCATGAACCTATACTTCCATAAAAAATAGCTGTGGAAAATATTTAAATGGCTTAGCACATTGATAGAAGAATAGAAGCAGCAAAAACGGGCAGAAACTGAAGTGGAATTTCCCATGACTATATGATGTAGACAAAGGGGGGTCAACTCATGTCAAAAAT
>NW_021369597.1:0-369 GCF_001605985.2 Dendrobium catenatum
TTCGATGTAAATTTGGGCATCTAATTTGGATCACCCATAGCACTAATGTCAATGCTATTAATATAAGTCCAATGGTCCAACTCAAATCTCCAACAACACGTATCTTGAAACTTGCTATTAATTCATACATTATCTTGGGGGAATGATGATCTAACACACATCTTAATTATAACGTGCTTTGATTTTCTATCCTCTTATTGACAAAAGGACCAAAAGAAAAGTGAAAGAGTAAACATTATTACATACATTGTTGCTTTTGATAGATAGAGAGAAGTTGGACTTGTGTCTTATAGAAGAGAAAATCGAAGACATATATGGTTGGGAATCGGGAGGGTTCTATCAGCGTGAGAGAGAGTTGTGTTAGACTTG
>NW_021369598.1:0-1037 GCF_001605985.2 Dendrobium catenatum
CCCCATTGATTCTGAAATTGTTGATGGCAAAGGTAACGAAACCAAAGTTTACAGAAGGACTCTATCCGGTGGGCTTCAGAGTCCAATGGCGGATGTTTCTGAGAAGGCTATTGAAGAGAGAATCAAATCGAAGATGGAATCCAGTTCTTATCAGCTTGGGCATCAAGTGAGCTTGAAATGGTGTACTGGTGCAGGCCCTAGGATTGGTTGCGTTGCAGATTATCCGGCGGAGTTGAGAACGCGGGCTCTGGAATTCACAAACCTTTCTCCAAGAGCTCCAACTCCAACAACTTCAAGAAGCCTCTCGTCCAGTTCATCACCAACCCCACGAGGTTCGAGAAGATCCGGGTCATGCCTATCGCCTGGACTAAGTGATGGTGGTAATGGTAAACCTTGACTATACCTTGCCAAAGTTTTTTGTATTTCGTATTTCTTTCATTTCTTAATTAATTTTCAATGATCCCTATTTTTCTCATAGGATACGGTACAAAGTTGAAATAAGTAGGTCATTTATGCAACCTGTAGAAGGAGGCATGGCTCCACAGTTATCTAAAAAATTTCTCAAGTTCTGGGTAGTATGGTTTATTTTTGTTAAAGAGCTATACATCATATACGCGATGCATGTCATATGATTAGTTATTCAATCTCTTTGCGACATTATTTACTGGTTTATTTCTCTTGTGCTATAGGGTTTAGGTTGTTATGTCAGGGTTCCTGCCTCGTTAGGATTGAATGGTATCACAACAACATCAAGTTTTTATGTCACTATGTGAGTCGACTATATAAACTCCTTTCTCCATTGTGATTTATTAAAAATTAAATTTTTATTTAAATCTAATAAAAATAGATCGGTTTTAATACTTTCCAACCAAGTCTTTTTAGGTCTATCTCTACCTTTCTTAACATAGATCAAATTCATCTCTTAATTGGGTCATCTAAAGTCTAATGTTTTATGTGACCAAATCATTTAAGGCAACTAAATCTTTCTAATCTTATCTGTCACTTGAGCTACTCTAACATTTTCACGTAACTATTCA
>NW_021369599.1:0-216 GCF_001605985.2 Dendrobium catenatum
TGGTTAGCTTGGGATAGTTCATAAGAGCTTAACATCCCTAACAAACTTTCAGTATTTCCCTATTTTAGTTGGGTTACATCATGGATCAACCTTAAGCCCATATCTTTTTTGCTTTAGTCATGGATGTTCTCACTAGATATTTACAAGAGGATGTACCTTGGTGTATGCTTTTTGCTGATGACATTTCTTCTTGTTGATAAGAATAAAGAGGGAGTT
>NW_021369600.1:0-320 GCF_001605985.2 Dendrobium catenatum
TTTCCGGAAGGAAATCGTGCCACATGGGAGCATGGAGAAAGAGGGAAGACTACGACATGGGCTATGGAGAGCCAAGAGAACCCCCATGGAGGGGGCTTCAAAATCCTTACCCGGTGGAGAGAAGGGGAAGGCCACAAGGGGAGGGCTTTACTCAGGGGACTTGGGGAGATGGAAGAACCTTCCACCGAGCTGACAACCGCATGAGGAAATTGAAGATCCCTATTTTTGAAGGGGAGGATGCTTATGGATGGATCTACAGGGTGGAGCGCTACTTTGCAGTGAATGGTGTCACGGAAGAGGAGAAGTTGATGGCAGTCCCG
>NW_021369601.1:0-249 GCF_001605985.2 Dendrobium catenatum
AGAGGGAGAGAGAGAGGGAGATGGATTGGGAGAAGGAGAGAGAGAGGGAGAGGGAGAGGGAGAGGGAGATGGAGAGGGATTGGGAGAGGGAGAGGGAGAGGGAGATGGATTGGGAGATAGATAGATAGAGAGAGAGAGAGAGAGAGAGAGAGAGAGAGAGAGAGAGAGAGAGAGAGAGAGGGAGATGGAGAGGGAGAGAGAGGGAGAGGGAGAGGGAGAGAGGGAGAGAGAGAGAGGGGGAGAGAGAGA
>NW_021369602.1:0-242 GCF_001605985.2 Dendrobium catenatum
TTATGAATAATTCTGAAATTAATTTTAGATTTAATGGATAATTAGGGCAATGTTTATTTAAAATTTGAATTTAAAATAATTGGGGACTTAAGAGGGAAAGAAGGTAGAGGGTTGTAATAATTAGATTCTTAATTCATGGTATCTAATTAATTATAGAGGGGAGGGGGGGTAGCCAGCCAAGGAGAGAAGGGGGAGAGAGGGGTTAGGTATTAAGGAGGTGGGCCCAAGCAATTAAAGGGATT
>NW_021369603.1:0-224 GCF_001605985.2 Dendrobium catenatum
CTAGAGCCCAAAACCTAAACCTAAGAGATCCCAAAATAACCCAAATTGAAGATCCCCTAACCCCAGGAAAACAAGCTATTTAATGCATACAATTCAAAAGAAAATCTCTAAACAGTTCCTAAATTTAATTTTCCTACTAAATTTTCTCAAAAAATCCTTCCTAAATCAGCCCGGTGGAGGTTTTGCGGTCCGCTCAGTCTCCGCGGGAGGGCAGAACCTCCGCT
>NW_021369604.1:0-327 GCF_001605985.2 Dendrobium catenatum
CAAAGACACTTACGAAGTTCCTTGCTAAAGATTAAATAGAAGATCTCAAAATGAGCTCATTAATGCAAGTTGCTGACTTTATCATCCAATACGATGTAAATATTGTCCTGTACGATTAGTATAATTTAAGCCCAATCAATCGGGACGATCAGAAGAAATTTGTTCTTATCGTCCAGGATGATAATATATCATCCTGGACGATCAGAATAAATCATGGAATATCATCCTGAACATCGCCCTGAAAAAGAGCTGTACGATATCCAATCGTCCGGTGTATCGGCCCGGACGATTCTGTAATCGTCGAGGACGATTTGATAGTCAATCAAG
>NW_021369605.1:0-260 GCF_001605985.2 Dendrobium catenatum
AAGTTCAACATAAGTTAAGTCACATACCTCTTCTTGATCTGACTGATCAAGACTTCCAGCCATTAAGCATAGATTAGTGGCTTCCTCTTCCTTTTCTGTCTCAGATGAATCTGAAGCTGAGTCCGCCCAAAAAGCTCTTTGGAACTTATTCTTGCCCTTTCTCACAAATGGTTTCTCCTCTACCTGTTGAGTCTTGTAATTAGATTTTTAAGCCTAAGTGAATGTCCCAAGGCTACCAAGAGGGGGTGGGGGGGGGGGGG
>NW_021369606.1:0-203 GCF_001605985.2 Dendrobium catenatum
TACCAAAGTCACTCTTCTTTTACTCCCACAACAAGGCGGAGAAGCCTTTATAATTACCCTCTCTTCCACCAATTCCTAGAGCGGGAGAGTACGGTTGACCTTCCACACCTTCCAAGTGTCGATAAAGTATCATCATCCTTTCACACATCCCAAGTATTGGCAGAGTACCATCGTCCTTTCACACCCTCCTGGTGTCGATAGAG
>NW_021369607.1:0-670 GCF_001605985.2 Dendrobium catenatum
CAGTCACTTGATCAACTTAGTTCGATTATGGTGTCTTGACGATAGTTAAGCGACTACAGTCTCCCGCTAGCTCGCTTGGCAACCATCTCTTGCTGACTTTGTTGTCAACGTACAACGTTGATGCACAATATCGTTTATAGGGTTGGTGCATGCCATTAACATTAATGTTGATACCTGCTAATTTTAATACTTGTTGTCACCAACAGTATTGATGCACATCATTATTTATAAGGCAAATGCATACTATTGATGCACATTACTATCTATAAGGTAGATGCAAGATATGGATGAACCCCATTGCCTATAATATTGATGTATGATGTCACATCTTCATTACATGTCATTGCTCACACTGTTGACGGATGCAATTACCAATAGGGTTGATGTATCCAGTTGACACTACCTTTGATCTCCTCTTATCAAAGTGGAATAATCAAACACATCGCATATGATTTCTTAAATATAATTTTAATACCTCAATGCTCCTCTAACATTTTTCATGAAATATGTTTTCCACATTCAAGTCTACTATATTATATCAACACTTTCTCAAATAAACATATACTAGTGGACTCACTTTAACTAGGATAAACATCATAATTTTTTTTTTAATTTTTCTCATAAAAAATTTAATATTTTTTTACAAACTCATGCTTACAATTGCAATTCT
>NW_021369608.1:0-206 GCF_001605985.2 Dendrobium catenatum
TTTCAAACTCCAGATCTGATCTTTTATGGGAAGCAATACTTCCTTCCCACAAGATCATCCAGTTGTCTTTTCCTTAAGGACAGATGTGAATCAACGTGCTTTCTCTCCTTAGGATTAGATCCACTAGTGATGGAGCACGCCCTATGTGGAACCATCCTAGTTTCAAACCCCAGATCTGATCTTTTATGGGAAGCAATGCTTCCTTC
>NW_021369609.1:0-1355 GCF_001605985.2 Dendrobium catenatum
ATAAGAGCAAATTTAATAATTTTGTGGGCTGAGAAATTCGTGATGGTAGAGTGAAAAAATTTTATGTATTAACGATGCACCAAAATTCAGCGCACGAATAGATAATTGAAATGATAGAGAAACACCAAAATTTTTAGGTGAAAAACACTCAAAAGGGGAAAAATTATGGGGTGTTGACCAGTCAAAATGATTTCAATAATGTTTGACCAAATTACAAAAGTCGACCCGACCTATAGCTTTAAGGATAATGAGATTATAATGTATTGGACAACGGGTTAAACTTTAGATGGATACTCGTGGTCTTAATTTAATGACATATATTAAAATTCTGGCAGCAACAATCGAGAGAATACTCGACAGAGGACTGATGATAATTGGGGATCCAGTGATAATTAGCAGAAAGACGGAAGCCAGGAGTCAATTGGCTATTAGGGGAAAGTTCGACGAAGGTCGGAAGTGATTTATGTCAAACATTAGTGACTTAGTGAAATGACAAATCACTTTTTGACAAGTGTCGAGGAACACTATAGAATGAAAGTTGAAGGTTGAGCAAAGTTGGGTAATGTAACTTGATTTTTCTTTTTATAAGAGGGGAGAATGAATAATCGGAAAGCTTTTTGTTAGATGTTGATGGCTTATGGATGTTGAATGTCACTATTTAGTTGATGAGGAATGCTGGAGGTCATATGAAATTGGGAGGCCTACTACACTACCTTACTCATTATTTTTATAGAAGGTGAGTTTGGGCGACTAGGAAGGCTCAAGTTAGACTTCAAAGATTGGCAAGCTTCAAATGTTTATCTTTCATAGGTGTTTAATGATGGTTAATACTTAATAAGGCATGTTAAAGTTCAAATGACATTGGGAGTAGAAACTAGATGAACGAAAAGACTTGCGTCAAATGTTAGGTGCTAACCAAAGTCAAACATCACACTTTAGTATGCGTATGTGATGATCGATGTAGAATTTTGAAGGTCGAATGATGTTAAGTGATTTGACTCAGCCATTCTCGTTATAAGAAGGATATTTTAGACAATAGGGAAGGCTTGCATCAGACATCATTTGACTGATAAATATTGTCCATCATTCTTTGGTATATGTCAACAATAGAAATTAAAAGTTAGGCAATGATGTGGGGGTATAAATCGATAATCCTTATATAATGGGAGACCAAACAATCAAACATGCTTAAGCTTGACATTGATTACTAATGACCATCAGACATTACTCTTTGGAATGCTTCCAATGATGTGAAACTAAATGCAAGGAGCTACGTAATAAATTAAAATTGAGTTGGCAAAGAAATTACAATTAATACCTTATGGCGATAGCAAGAAAATCATTAAAATTTCGTA
>NW_021369610.1:0-237 GCF_001605985.2 Dendrobium catenatum
TGCATCGAGATTCGTGCCTGATCAAGATAATTTTTTGAAGACTTATCAAGGGGAATTATGATCGACAGCACTCTGGATATTTCTTGTTGTATTTGAGGCTAGCTTAGCATTTACGTGTATTCAGGTGGGTTGGAGGTTTGCTCTCAGCTTCTCTTTTCCAGAATAATGCCATTCTTAATGCCATTCTTAATGTAGGCTGAATTAGGGCTGCAAGCGAACCAAACGTTCGACGAGCTA
>NW_021369611.1:0-327 GCF_001605985.2 Dendrobium catenatum
AAGTCAAATTAGGATACTTTTCAAATATCCAAAGAGGTGAAATAACACCCCGTTCAAGGGGGAGTTTCTTTCCATTTGGGTATCCGAAACCGACGAATCAAGATGTTCGTGAGAAGACAAAAAAATGGGCGACGAGAAGAATCCCAAATCTCAAAATCATTTAGGTGCTAGGATTAGAAATCTGGGTTGTTGTTAGTGGTGTCCGGCCACTTTACTTTTCTGCAAATTCTATGATATAATATTATAAGGCACTTGCCTATGGAAATTCAATTTGAAATATTTAATTTGATTACAACAACAACAACAACAACATCAAGCCTTTATCCC
>NW_021369612.1:0-1196 GCF_001605985.2 Dendrobium catenatum
GAAATTTAGATTATAAATATTTTGATTATTTATTTGAGATTTTTTATCGGATGATTTTAAAAAAGCAGCGATTTTTACCAATTCAAAAATTTATTTTGACATCTAAAAATAGTGATGTAGCTCAATTAAAGTTTCATAATGTTATTATATACAACATTTGGTAATTTGATTAATTTCTGAAAATATGAATTTATGCTTAATCAAATTTTATGTTGCATACCATTAGGATATTTTCGTACTCGCTAAATTAAATTCAATTTTAATTTATTTACTATAATACATTAGAAATAAATGTGAGTCTGTGATTGAGTAATAGCCAATCATTATTTCTACTATAGTATTATAATAATAATGTGTGTAGGGAAAAATAAGTAAGGATTGATTATTAACTGACATTGGCTAGAGACTGTTTGATCTATACAGGATAGTGGGTCGACTAATTATCTATTAAATACTGTGGTTTAGAATTATTCTCTATTGATTCACATGATATTTATTAGGAGTAATAAAGAGATTATTACTGTGTCGACGGGTAAAGAGTGACAACTCTATTTACTAAGCTAACGATTTACTCTATTGATATGATACTGGAAAAACATCGATTAAGCAAGGATTTCTTACTTTTTTATTATGACTATTGAAATGCATATTATTGATTCATTATTCCAACTACTATATCATTTTATTGTTTTAATGTAATTGTTTACCAATTTACAAAACATTGTACGGATTTACTATTAATACATTATTTTTATATTACTACCACCGATTTTACAACTGACTCTATACTAATACTACTACTGATATGAATATTGATATTTATTACTGATAGTAATTTACTGTATTGATACTAAGTATGTTATATACTGAACACGTAATTAAGATACTAATATACAACAACTAGATTAGCATATGTGCATCATTATAGAGTTTTATTGTATTTATATGATTCCGATAGTTTTTACTAATGTTTTGATTTTATCACTTTATATGATTTCTTTACTGATTGACAGTACTTTTATTATGATTTTTTTATCAATTTGAAACTCATACTAGTTTACTGATTTCTCTATCGTATTGCTTTCGTGTCATATTGTTTTACTGTTTGCATATTCTACTGCTACTGGATGTGTATTTTATTATTTCTACATCTATTCATGATCATATGACTATTACTATTATGAATTAATTGATGA
>NW_021369613.1:0-2196 GCF_001605985.2 Dendrobium catenatum
TTTTATAGTTAAGAGTGAATTTTAGGAATTTTACACATTCGTAGGGATTATCAAATTAATACGACAAAGGGGTCTGCTTAAGGATTTGAACCCAAATGAGCCCTAAACTCCTTGGGATCAATTCCAAAGGTCATAAATGACCTAAGGGCAGATCAACAAGTGTTTAAGACCCTTTTGGGATTTTTAAGATTTTTAGGATTAATTAAAATTGGTTAACCCTTGATTTTTTCTAAGGACTAAATTAAAATCAATTTAGAGATCAATTTAAGAGGGTTTCAATTCTTATTGATTAAGTGATCAATTAAGGATAATTAAAGGCATTTTAATGAATTTTATAGGTTAAGAATAGCTCATTATCAATTAATCAGGATTAAGGCCATTTCTAAGAAGGATTTTTTAGGCTCCTACTTGGGGAACCAAATGAACTCCAAATTTGATGAAATTTAAACCATAGGATCACCTGACCATAAGGACTAAACTCACCAAATTTGAGCTCAAATAAAGCACACTAAGGTGGCCAACCAAACCACTCAAGGTGAGCTCTAAGTCACCTTCAAATCACTATGGGGGTCTATCCTAGGCTTGGATTAGGGAAAAATCAGTGGCTCTACACTCCTGATCCTACACATCATCATCACACCAAAAATCACACCCTAAATCCCAGTGGATAGGTCTATATCCCCTTTTGAATTTAAGGGTCAAACCATGACCCTTAAACTTAAAAATTAGGGAAAATGCCCTTGAACAACTTAAATTGGAGAGATAAATTTTGGACATGTCAGAAACATGTCCAGTTTCAATCTTCCAAAATTCCAGACCTGGTGGACATGTATTTAAAAAGTAATTAAAGAAATTCATAAAATGCTCAAATTGAAATTAAACCTAAGATTGATCTAACCAGAGTCTGGAACCATAGGGCTTTTGTAGAGCTCCCTAAGACCTTTCCAATGAGCCTAAGAACACCTAATTTAGACAAGTGTGTAGGGAGTTATGAATTTTTTAAGATCCCTTGCATTTCTGGATTTATTAATCCAGCAATTACACAGTCATCAGCCATTACCACGCGTCGCGTGTCGATTTGCCAGGCAATGATTGGAGCTAACGGCTAATGGCCGGGTTAACGACAGCCGTTGGATGGCGGATCGAACGGTTGAGATTAACGGCGCTCCGATACCGCGGGATTTAATCTGAGCCATTGATCAAGATCAATGGCTGGGATTTCGTCTTCAACCTCCCGCTCGTATCCGAGACCGCAGGGCTTCTCCGGCTTGATCCAGGCGATCCCACCAATGAACTCCGATGAAATTTCACAGGGAGGATCAGGATGGTGGGAACCTTCAATCCAACGGTGGAAATCTATTGGGGTGAAGGTTTCCTTCTCACTTGACCAAACTACCTAGCTAGGGAGCTCGGGATGGAGAAATTACAGCAGAGAATGCCTCAACGAATGAGCTTCTCTATCAGGAAGCTTCAGGGGATAGGGGCGAACAGTTCTCCTTCAGGCATCAGGATCGGAGGACGACCGGAGGTGCGACTTCGAGTGGGATGCCAAGAGCTCTCACGGGCGTTTGCTCGAACGGAATGAGGGATCGGTCTCTGCGCTCGAAGGAAGCTTCTAGGAGTTCGAAGGAATTCTCGGAATTGAATCAGAGCGAAATCCAATGCCTCGTGAGGTCTGGAGAGCTCAGGGGTATTCGGCCACCCTTCGGGAGCTTGGACAGCCAGGATTGAACTGGGGAAGGCTCAGATCGCTGCCAGGTGGACGATGGTGACGTCTAGAAGGGATCGTGGAGATCAAACCGGTGGGCAGCAGCCTTGAGCCAGGATTGTCTGGGGGGGACCACCGGAACTCAAATTCCATTGGCTACGACCGCCGCCGGCCATAGTCTGGGTCGGGTTGACCGGGGGAGACCGATGGGGACATGTTGGAGCCAAGGGTGAAGTCAATTTGGCCTGGGGAGGCATGGATCAAACTAGAGGTCAGATTGGACCCAAACCTGCTCGGTTCGAGTTGAATTGAGCTCAATCCAAGTCGGGCCAGACCTTGGGTTTGGTTTGGGAGGTAGGTCTGGGTCCGGTGCACCCAATGCAGGTGACAATTGGGTCCAATTTAATCTGGGTTAAAAGGTGGCTCGGGTTGATCCAAAGCTGCTCGGTTTGGGTCAATTTGGGCTCAACCCAGGTCAGGCCAGACCC
>NW_021369614.1:0-265 GCF_001605985.2 Dendrobium catenatum
TATTGAATACTCTATAAGATTTTCCAAAATTTGAGTATCCTATAAAAATTCCTTAATCTGATTTTGGATCAAATTTTCCTAAGGCAGATTTTCCATTTTTATGTATGAATACCTTACATCCAAAGACGTGCAAATGTGAAAAATTAGGTGTTCTTCCATTCAGTAATTCATAGGGTTCTTTATTTAAGTTTGATCTAACATTTACCCTATTCATAACATAAACATGCTGTGTTAACTGCCTCGCCCAAAAATATTTAGGAAGTGA
>NW_021369615.1:0-365 GCF_001605985.2 Dendrobium catenatum
ATCGGCCAGGACAATAGGCTCAAAACAGAAAGAATCTGCCGCCAGATCTACTGAGAAATAACCTATTTTTGGACATCATCCAGGTGGATAGTCCAGGACTATAAAATATCATCCAGGACGATCCAGGTCAAATTTTCCAATTTTTTTTGGAATTTAAGAAAAGCAATTATGACTTGATTTCACGATCAAATCATCCTGGACGATGACAAAATCGTCCAGGATGATATGCTGGACGATTGGTCATCGAATAGCTAGTTTTCAGGGCGATGTCGAGGACGATAATCCATAATTTGTATTGATCATCCAGGACGATATATTATCATCCCGGACGATATGAACAAACTTCTTCTGATCGTCTCAAATCG
>NW_021369616.1:0-955 GCF_001605985.2 Dendrobium catenatum
GGGGGGTCAAAACAAGTTGGGTTTTAAATTTTGTGAGCTTCTTTATCTCTACTAAAAATCAGCTCATTAATGAGCTTCTTCTTCTTTTTCACCTCATTAATATCAAGTAGAGAGCCTTTTAAGCTCATAAATTGAAGATTAATTAGATTCATCCCATCCTCCTTGTGGCTCTTAGGTTTCTTCCCTTGCCTTTATTTATGACATTTTGGTTTCTTCCCTTGTGTCTCTTCCATTCCACTTTGTCCCGTGGATTTCCGTGCTTGTCCCTTGGTTTTCTGTGCTGGGTGGTTTTCCCGTGCCCTGCCCTTTGGTTTCTGCGGCTGCTGCTTGGTTTCCGCGGCTGCTGCTTGGTTTCTGTGGCTGCTGCTTGGTCCCCGTGCCTTGCCTCTTGGATTCTCGTGGCTGCTGCTTGGTTCCTGCGGTTTTTCTTCTCTGTTTGGAGGCTTTTGGGCTGCTGTTTGGTGGCTTTTGGGCTGCTGTTTTGGAGTAACTTTTGGCCTTCTATCTTCATATTTTAATTAGGATATTAATGAAGATATTGTGGCTGTTTAGCTGCCCTCTTTTGGCTTATATATGAGGGTTGATTTGTGTATGTTTAATAAGTTTATGATGTGATATTTTGAGATAAAACCTGCGGGTTTGTTGTTTGGAAAAGCTTGCGAGCTTTGTCCAACTTTCCTCCTTTCTTCCTTCTTTGAGAAAGCTTGCAAGCTTGTCTCCATTTCTTCTCGGCTTCTAACCTCTTTCGTCTTTCCGCAAGTTTCATTCCACCTGTATCCTTCTTCTCAAAGCAACGGATGGAAAGCTTCTTTAGGTGTCATTTTTATGTCATAAATTGTAATATCATGTTATGTTGAAAGTCAAAGTTTGTAAGTCATCTTTTATTTTATAAAGTGGAGTTTGTGTTATGTTTTGAATGTCATAAATTGTCTAATTTGTCTAGTTTTTGTGAGTT
>NW_021369617.1:0-309 GCF_001605985.2 Dendrobium catenatum
TGAAACTATTATTCTAAAAGCTGGAGATATAGAAAGATATCTTGGTGATGAAGGCAATGACGTGTCAAGCAAATCACAAAACTCGCCTAAGCATAAGCAAAAGTGAAAAAAAGGTAAAAGTGGTAAGGATGTTCATATTTCTTCTGACATTATTTGCTTTCGATGCAGGAAGCTTGGACATATGAAAAATTAGTGCCCTAATTTAAGAATTCTTCCTACAAAAGAAAAGGGCATAGCAAAGCAAAATTCAAAATGGGAAAATAATGAAAGGTAAAAAATCTCATGGGCAGATCTGGTTTCTGAAGCATC
>NW_021369618.1:0-212 GCF_001605985.2 Dendrobium catenatum
GGGCCTTCCCAAATAGGCTCAAATTTACCACCTTGCCAGCGATCGTGTGACCGGGCCATTCGGGCCTGGTATAGCTTAAGGTTCTGATGAGCTTGCAGGCGAAGCTCTTCTAAACCATCAAGCTCTTTCAATCTCAATCGGGCGTTATCTTCCTCAGATAGATTATAACTAACTGTCACACGCAGTGAGGGGAGCTCGACCTCAAGTGGGAG
>NW_021369619.1:0-222 GCF_001605985.2 Dendrobium catenatum
TTTGAACTACCAATTCACCCCCCTCTTGGTAGCCTTGTGACATTCACTTAGGCTTAACAACCTAATTACTAGACTCAACACTAAGCTCCTCCACAACCATCGCCCAGCTATCGATTGTAACTGGACTTATGCTTAGCCATCGATTGTTGTCGGACTTCCCCCCGGCGACCGACTATTGCTGGATTTACACCGGCCACCATCCATCATCAAAATTTTGTCAAA
>NW_021369620.1:0-348 GCF_001605985.2 Dendrobium catenatum
AATTGGGGGAGGCCGGCGGTTTCAAGAGAGGGGAATGAGAGTTTCATCTGGAAGGGTTATTTTGAAATTTGAATTTTGGATCAAGGCATTGATGGCATTAAACTAGCATTAAATGGATTCCCCCTTGATGAGGCTGGCGGCATGTAGAGAGGAGAGGAGGGAGATTAGTGTGAATAAATCAATTTCCGATTAGGAGGATGCCATCTAGGATGAGAATTAGTAACTCCTCATGCCATGAAATTTGAATTGGATTCAACCCAATTCTTTCATTATTTGGACTTTGGCAATTATGGAAATTTTGGAGCTCATTCGAATTTGAATTTTCGAAATTTGAAGAACAAGGTGGGT
>NW_021369621.1:0-272 GCF_001605985.2 Dendrobium catenatum
CTTTGCGTTCTATAAAGGATTTAAGAATTTTCAAATGGATGTCAAGAGTGCCTTTTTAAATGGGGAAATAAAAGAAGATGTGTTTGTAGAACAACTCCAAGGTTTTGAGAGTTCCCAATTTCCAAATCATGTGTTTAATTTAAAAAAGGCCTTGTATGGTTTAAAATAGGCACCAAGAGCTTGGTATGAAAGGCTTAGCACATTCTTATTAGAGAGGGAGTTTGTTAAGGGGAGCGTAGACACCACCCTTTTTCTTAGAAGAATTGGAGATG
>NW_021369622.1:0-227 GCF_001605985.2 Dendrobium catenatum
TAGAGAGTGTGAACAGCTGATAGTTCTCTGTCGACACTTGGAGGGTGTGAAAGGACGATAGTTTTTTGCCAACACTTGGAAAGTGTAAATAGCCGAAGGTACTCTACCTATACTTGGAGGGTGTTAAAGTATGAAGGTTCTCTGCCTAAACTTGGAGGGTTTAAAAGGATGATGGTTCTCTGCCGCACTGGGGAAATGCGGAAGAGAGTTTTATAAAGGCTTCTTTG
>NW_021369623.1:0-361 GCF_001605985.2 Dendrobium catenatum
TTTTGGTGTTATTGAAAGAAAGCATGGCAGCATTTAACATGTTGAAAGCTTCATCCCAACTTTTTTTAGTTGATCTTAATGTGATCAACAAAGGCACATGGAGAATTACAACGATTTATGCGAGCAAAGATGTTTATAGGAGAAGATTTCTATGGGAGATATTGGAGCATCACATGGTTGAAGACTTCCCTATGATTATAGGATGGGACATTAACTATTTGTTATCTAAGGAGGAAAAAAAAGGAGGGAGAAATTTGTTTTTGGCCTTGGACAAAATGAGATGAACACTTTCATCTCTTGCAATGATTTACATGAGGTGGCAACTGTTGGTCCCAAGTACACATGGTGTAACAACAAGAAA
>NW_021369624.1:0-340 GCF_001605985.2 Dendrobium catenatum
CCCACCTCGTCGTAGGCGTCGAACCGGGGTCCCATCCCACCACGCGCAATAAGGCGTGTATAGGCGGTTTTTCGGTCTGCCGCATACAACGACGCGACAATCTGAGTTTAGAGGATTCGTACCTTCGCGAGCTTGGCGGTGGCGAGGGCTCGAGGATCGAGGGATGAGAGAGTAATATATTTTATTAATTATAATTAAGAAATCAATTAATTATAATTAATTAAATAATTATTTTTATTAATCATTTTTCTTTAATTATAATTAATCAAAATAATTAATTAAAATTATTAAAATTAATTATAACTTAATTAATATTAATTAATTCTTAATAAAATATAAT
>NW_021369625.1:0-503 GCF_001605985.2 Dendrobium catenatum
AGATGTAAACTCTTCAAACAACTAAGAATTGTTAGTTCTTGGATCAACCTGAAGTAGTCACCATTGCCTTGATGAACTCGTTGTCTAGTCAATCCAAGATTAAAGAAGTGTAAAGTACTTTCCTAACCTCTCAGCTATGGAGGTTAATTAGGTAAATTCACTCTTTACAACTTAGCATGACTATTGATCACCACTCAGCTAAAAAAGCTGAAGTCGATCAATGATTTTGTGCGCCGCCACTCACATATGAAAAGTATTAAATGCATAGTTAAATTCACAAAAAAGTCACTGCTAGTGTATCTTTATTTTATGTAAAGCCTTTATTAGGTCATATTCTATAAATCATATATGTGCTATTAATTTCTTATAAGGCTACGCCTCCACCCCACCTATAAATAGATGGTGGGAGGGCAGGCCTAGTACATAGCTTATTGCCTTGAGTTCTCTACTTTTTTGGATTAAGAAGTCATAAGGCCTTCTCTCTCTCTCTCTCCCTCCCTCCC
>NW_021369626.1:0-2667 GCF_001605985.2 Dendrobium catenatum
TGAATTAAAGAAAAAAGCGAGCAGAGCTCCCTATACCCTCTCAGACGTAGCCAAATGTTAATTAAACAGTCTCCTCCAACCAAGCCAAGGAAGAGTTACAAATACTATTGAAATAAATTATTTCGTCCCATCTAAAATCTTTCTTAGCTTATATCGAGCACAAGAAAGAAGCCAAAGCATAGATCAAAGGGAACACAACTTTGCAAAAATAGAAACTCTCATTATACAATGAAATACTTGATTTAAAAATCACCCCAATAATGTTAACCCTAAATCAAAATATTCCAAAAAAACCCAAATTTTATTAGAAAACATACACTTAAAGCATGTTAAAACCCCAAAAATTTTGTAGTACCAGTAACTTTTCATATGGGCATAAAGAGGCTCAAGAAAAAAACAAGAAGCACAAAAAATTGTAAATACGCCATAAGTTTTTAACTTGTTAGTTTAAATGAATAGGCATCTAATGCCCCAAAACATTCTACACATAATAGCGTTACAACATAAAAAATAATTTTAATGAGAAGTGAGTGAATGGCTAGTGTTTGTGAGGAAGTTTGTGTAATAAAGCTTTAGTTTCCTACCACTCCTGCTGCGACCCTTTGCGCTAAAAACTTACTATCATAATCAATCATAGCATAGCATTTAGCCAACATATTTACATATCCTCTTTATCGATAAAAGCATCACTATTATAATAATATTCAAAAGAAATTTACTTTATAATTAACCAACCTGAATTGCCCCCAAGAAAGAGGCATTTCTCTTTCCTCATAGATCACATCATCCTCCGCCATATAGGTTTTCATTGTGAACATCTAACATCCACCTATCTTCTCACCTTCCATTAGGACATAACACTTACTCAATAAGCATTAGCATGCCCATTAGTATCAGTCCACCACAATAATATTATTAACCAAACTCATCCTCCAAAAGAGGCTCAATAGAGGAAGAATCATTATTTCAGCAGTTAACCACAACATTTTTTTCAGTCACATTATGAGAATCAACAGGCATATAGAAGAGGTAAAAAAGAGTTAAGATTAACTTCCGCGTCCTTTAACCAAACTTCCTCCACAGTATAGGCACTTAGATTCCACCTCGAATCGAAACGAATTTAAGCAAGTCATTAATAGATCTAGCCCTTGAGCGAAGCATTAACTACATTAAAAACATGATTAGGATTAATATAAACTAATTCGACTAAAATTTAGATCCACTATTATGGGATGGATAAGTAGTCTCATAGGCCTGTCCGTAAGATGTCCAGGATGTAATAATAACAAAGCAGATAAAACCACTGTCCATGCATCCTTACAATTGGAGAACAAAAAATAGTGAAAATTTTCAAAATTCAACTTTTTTAAAAATAGCCCTTTAATTTTGAACCAATCCAAACCTCAGAAGAGGTTGTTTCTTCTATATACTCAGCTCAATTAAAAATTACGAGCACATATCAGCTTAGAAATGGATCATTATAGCCCTGATATGTTTGCAACGATTTATCCAAAAATATAGCCTAACCAAATAAAATTGAGAATTGAAGAAATTAATCAGAGATTAGGAAAAAAAATCCCAAACTGCTGGCTTATGAGTGACTTCTTCATGCACATCAAATTAGGAGTCCATTTAAGCAACACTTCATTTACAGGCCCTTAACATATGATAGGACCTCCTAGAAAACAAAAATATGTCGTATAGTTCATATCATTACTCAGTTGAATTTGCATATGTGCCTAGGAACAATAAACTAACCTGAAATGAGCCAGAACAATTTTTTAGATTCAATAAGAAGCTTTTTGAATGATATCTAAATTAGGTCGCTTAAGCATAAATTTCCCCATAAAGAGAAAGCACAAAAAAGAGCACAAAGTAAGAAACAACGGAATCATCGCAGCATTTAACAAAGCCAGGCGGCCCTTTGTGAAGCAAGAATGCTAATGTGAAGTTTGGCAGAGAAGACCAAAGAACCAGCTAACACTTCCTTAAAAGAATAGCGCATTTTCCTTTCGAAAGCAGAGGAAAGAGGATTAAATGAGACGGCATTGTTATCTCGCAAAAAACCACAAAACCATAACACACTAGAGTAAAACACAATGAGAAATGGATGAGAAGACAAAAAAAGAAAAAATATAATAGCAAAAACCACACAAAAAATTGAAAAGGCAAAAGAAACAGCATAATTTGAAGAAAAACCATGAAGGCAAGGGTAAAGGCCCTAAATCAATCTAAGAGTTACCGTTACCCAAAGTAGATAAAATAGAGAGCCATTTGATATTGAATGAGCTCCTTCTTTAATGTAATAAAATTTCTATATAAACAAGTTAAAATGCTCGTAATGATGATATCTATCACATACAAAAAGTTATGCAGTGAAAGTTTACTAAAATGGGAGATATCATATTATTATCACTTTTAAAAGGAATAACTATGTCAAACTCAAAATATCTAAAAATAAAAGTATAGTAGAGTTCAGTTATATCAATTAGAAAAAAATCCATAATAGAAGTGATGGATGAAAAAGTCTTGGAAGACTTTTTCTCTCCTCTCTCTCTCTCTCTCTCTCTCTCTCTCTCTCTCTCTCTTCTTCTTCTTCTTCTTCTTTCTTTCCTTTCTTGGCAAGCAAAATAAAGTGAGGGGAGGAGTGATGAGTGATAAGGATTT
>NW_021369627.1:0-383 GCF_001605985.2 Dendrobium catenatum
AGTCGAACTGAGCGTCTCATGAATACAAACCCAACGACACCAAAATCAACCCAATCCGAGCCCATATGAGTCCAAATCAAGGGCTCAAAGTGCTGTTGGAAGGTTCAAACCGCAATTTGAGTTACCAAACTGTCTCCGATTTTGAAGAGCTTATACTCGAATCGAACGGCTCGACGAGATGAATCAAACGGTTCCCCAAGATCACTATATTCTGACATTATTAAGGCTTTTAAATGTCCAACGATCGGTCCAGCCCATGACCCCATCTAGACAAAAGGAAACCAAATTTTCGGTTCTCTACAGTTCCGAAAATCTCTAGGCTTCATGCTCAACGCCTGCAGTTCGAAACTTTTCCATCCCACGATCTCTCTCTCCCTATAGTT
>NW_021369628.1:0-251 GCF_001605985.2 Dendrobium catenatum
AAACTCAACTTGTGTTGACCCCCCCTTGTCTACATCACAGAGGTGCTCGGACTATCCTATGTTGGGCTTTACATTTTTGAATCTAAATTTAGTTTGAGTTGATATTTTATTAGAAGATTGGGGCTTACATCCCAGCAATACTTGTTGAAGGAATTGCCCGAAAGATGAGGGCTTATAGGGTGATTTGGAATCAACCCGTGCCTCGGACCCTAAGACTAAGGTGAGGACTACTGAGAGGTAGTGCCTCGAAC
>NW_021369629.1:0-333 GCF_001605985.2 Dendrobium catenatum
CAAGTATGAAGGAATCACTTGCTACTGTGGAAGTAAGTCTCTCTCCTGACATAGTTAGGCTTTTTTTTAGTATTATATTGTCACTATGGTATGTAAATGCTTATGTTTTGTAAAGCATATGCATTTGTTAAGCTGCGCTATGCTATGGCCAAAAGTATTGATTTATCTATGAAGTACACTTTTTTTTTTTTTTATTAGTATGAAGTACAGATGCTTCCAGGGGCGGATCCAGCTTCTTTATTTAGGGGGGGCAAAAAAAAAAATTTGTGAGGGATGGACAAATATGCTTAGGATTGATAAAAGTATGGCAAAAAAAAAATTTTAGGGGGGGGG
>NW_021369630.1:0-1749 GCF_001605985.2 Dendrobium catenatum
TTGAATGTATATTAGTCAATGTGTTAACATTAATTGACGAGTTGATTTGATAATTTTTAAGAGCGCAACAAATCATTAACTGCTCATTTGAATTCCGCCTTTTTGACCTAAGTCTATCACCTAGTTCATAAATATAATATACTGTCACACCTAACAATGACCCCTCTAGGTCAACATGGGTTGGACAAACAACATTAATAGCAATAAAAACATAAAACCTTTATCATGCTATGCGGGGTTGGCTACATGAACTCTTTTTCTCCATTGTGTCATGTTAAGGTCAAATTCTCATTTAAATATAATGAAAATGATAATTTCTTATGCTACTAACCAAGTCTTTTTAGGTCTAATATATGCCAAATCTAATACCTCTACTCTTCTAACCAGATCATCAGAAGGCTAATGTTTTATGTTACCAAACCATTTAAGGTGACTCTTAATTTTATCTGCCACTAGAGCTACTCATACCTTTTCATGTATATATTGGTTTCACATTTTATCTCTAAGAGTGAAGTCATTGATCCATCTGAGCATCCTCATCTCTTCAACACTTTACTTAATTTTATGCTTTCTTTTAATGGCCAACATTTTCACCATAAAGCATTATAAGTCTCACTACCATCTTATAGAAATTCCCTTAAGTTTGAGGGGTACTTTAATATCACACAATAGGCCGGCTGCAGTCCACTTCAACCATCCACCTTCAATTCTACTAATAATATCCCCATCTATTTCACCATCATATTAAACGACAGACCTGAGATATCTAAACTGTGTACTCTTTTTAATGATTTGATTGTCCAAAGTCACAATCCCTCCAGGAGAACTATAGCTACTAAAATTACACTCCATGTGTTTGATTTTAGATCCACTCAAATAAAAACATTTAGACTCTAAGGTTGATCTCCATAATTCAGTTTTTCTTCAACTCCCTCTCTAGTTTTATCAACAAGAAGAATATCATCATTAAAAGCCTAAACCAAGATACATCCTCTTGCAAATATGTAGTTAGAACCTCCATGACTAAAGAAAAAAGATATGGACTTAAAGTTGATCCTTGATATAATCTAACTAAAATAAGAAAATACTTGGTCAAATTGCATTGTGTTTGAACAAAGCAAGTCTTCTTGCATACTTATCTTTAATGACTTGAATATAAGTCTTATTAACTCCTTTCTTTTTTAGGACTCTCCGAATCACCTCTTTTGAAACTTTATTATATGTTTTCTCTAAATCAATAAATAATATATATAGATCCTCCTTATTCTCTCTATATTTCCCCATCAAACCAATCAATAAATGTACAACTTCCATAGCATACCTACCCGACATAAATCCAAATTGATTTTGAGAAACATTAGCATCACATCGTACTCTTTACCATTATTTTGATTCATGGCACATTAACTTAATTCCTCTATAATTTGCACTCTTGTACATCACCTAGGGGTGCAAACGAGTCGAGTCGAGCTCGAGTCAGCGGTTGTTCGAGCCGAGCTCGTCTGAGAAATGCCGAGCTCGAGCTCGAGCTCGAACTCGAGTCGAGCTCGACTCGATAGAGTAAAAAAAAGCTCGTCGAGCAGCAGTTCGAGCTCGGACGTGCTCGCGTCGTCGCCAGTTCTGCGTCTTCGCCAATGCCGCTTCGTCACCGTCCGGCGTCCACGTCTGCTTCCAACGCCAACGTCCGCGTACGGCTTGACTCGGTTGCACACCTAAATTCGTCGTCCCGAACTCAAAGTCCCATCCGGC
>NW_021369631.1:0-2250 GCF_001605985.2 Dendrobium catenatum
CCCCCCCCCTCTTGGTTAGCCTTGGGACAATTAATTAAGCTTAACATCCTAATTCATATTGAACGAGTTCTCACATTTCTGACTATTCGCTAGAGTTTACTATTTTTTGTAACATTGTCCGGGATGATATTTATATCGACCTGGACGATTGGTTCAAAAATAAAAACCCTAATTAGGGCATCATCCTCATTAAGGCAGCTGTTATTAAGCTGATCGGCCTGGATGATCCTTATATCGGCCAGGATGATAGGCTCAATTAAGAAAGAATCAACCACCAAGATCAATTTAGATATTCTTTATTTTATGATATCGGCCAGGACGATATAAACATTGGCCTGGACGATGCAGCATAATTATGCCTAAATTAATATAGTAATTATGGAAAATAATTAAGGCTGATTGATATGATCACATCGGCCGAGCCGATCGCAGGATTGGCCAAGATGATGTCCTATATGATTGACATCGGCTAGACTCTATCTGGGTGATGTTCTGGATAATTGTCCTTATATTTGAACTAATCATCCAGGATGATATTGTATCGGCCTGGATGATATAACCAATTTTCTTCTAATCGTCTCAAATCATCCTGACTGATTGAGCTTATTTTGTACTGATCGACCAGGATAATATTCATATCGGCCTGGACGATAAAGTCGGCAAGTTGCATTAATGAGCTCGTTTTGAGATCTTCTATTTTGTTGAGTCTAGTGAATATGTTGTTAAACCTAAGTTAATGTCCCAAGGCTACTAAGAGGGGGTGAATTAGTAGTTTAAAAATTATCCCTCTTTTCTATCTTTTGAACCGAAAGTAAACTTTAATGAATTTTTTTATAAAAGGTTTTTTTTTTAACCACAACTTTTCAAACAAAAAAAATACATAAAATAAAAAGCAGTAAAAAGAAACGACACAAGATTTATAGTGGTTCGGTCTAAACCAGACCTACATCTACTCCCCAGAGGCACCCTCTGAGTATTGCACTAATACCAATAGTGTCACTCCTTTTGTACCCACAGTAAGGCGGAGAAGCCTTTACAAACACTCTTTCCACCAATACCCGGTGAGGCAGAGAACCGTTGTCCTTTTACACTATCCTCAGTGTTAGCAGAGAACCGTCATCCTTTTACACTCTCCTAGTGTGGGCAGAGAACCCTTCGTCCTTTCACACTCTCCTGGTATGGGCTGAGAACCCTTCATCCTTTCATACTCTCCTAGTGTGGGCAGAGAACCCTTCGTCCTGTCACACTCTCTTAGTGTGGACAGAGAACCCTTCGTCCTTCCACACTCTCCTAGTGTGGGTAGAGAACTCGATCTCCTTGATAGATCTTCTCACAAGAAATCTAGAAGGAAGAAAGAAAAAGAGTGAAGTAATCTCAAATTACAAGTAGGAAATCTTACCTTTAAACACCAAGCGAAGCCTTCACGCTCCAGTAGTAGAAATCCTTCCTTGAATGCTCTCTCTCACTCTCTCCTTAACTCTTCTTTCAATAGGCACGAAGATCAATAAGCAAAAAGATTTTGTGCAGTAAAAATTGGACCTTATATAGGAGAGACAAGAAAAATCGTCCAAAACTGCAGAAATTTCAAGTTATCACAAAATGGATCGTCCCGTATAATCGTGTATCGTCCCGGACGATTTTACTTAAAGTGTCAGAAACGATCCTGATGTATATTGGTACGAATTATGTTCATACACTCTAATCGTCCCGTGCAAACTAGGTTCGTCCGGTACGAAATGGTTATTCCATAGGTCGGTTCAAAAATCCCTGAAGGACGTAACCAACTAAGGTAAGTCAGTTCGGTTCGTCCTGGGACGAGCAAGATTCATCCTGGATGATTTTATACAGAGAGTTTCATCCAGAGATGAAGGTTAATTTTGTCCAGTACTATTTTATACAAAGAGTTTCGTCCAGAGACGAAGGAAAATTTCATCAAGTACAATTTTATACAGAGAGTTTCGTCTAGAGATGAAGGAAAATTTCATCTAGACGAATAGTGCAAAGTGAGAATCCCACGACGTTCGTCCCGGGACGAATGTTAAATTTGTCCTGGACGATTAGGACTTAGAAAAATTTCTCCCTTCCTATCCGATCCATTGCACTTCCGAGGGCTTAATTGACATGATCGTCCCTTACAAACTAGGTTCATCCCGTACGATCAGTTCATGAAAATTGTTCCCCCAAGTGTGCTTGTTGTGATTTTTCACTCAATTACAATCACACCCTTTCAATTCAAAACTTATAATTTAC
>NW_021369632.1:0-244 GCF_001605985.2 Dendrobium catenatum
TATTTTATATCAATATCAAATCAGTATATTACGTGTTGAGCATGTCACATGATTATTATACATTGAATCAATAATATTAAATAATATCAGTATCTATGTAAGTAATAGTTTAGTGGAAGGAATAGTAAAATATGCAATAATAATAAATGTATACATTAAATATAAATCCATACAATAATAAGAATAATGCCTCAAGAACATGCATTAATTTCAGTGGTCACACTAAAGAAGTAAACAGTCCTGG
>NW_021369633.1:0-308 GCF_001605985.2 Dendrobium catenatum
ACCACCTTGATTTATCCATAAAATCAGGATTCACTCTTTGTTCATGATTCAAGAAGAATTACCTAAGAATGTCAAAGCGGCGGTGATCGGGTTGCGGAGATCTGAACGACAATGGTAAGAGTCGGAGAAATGTTCAGGGGCAACCAAGTACATGCCCTAGACGCAAGAGATGTTGAGGTGGTAGGAGGGAGGGAAGGAGGGTTTAAGGGCCGATTATGATAGTTTTGGGACTATATGGTCGATTTATTCAAAACATCGACTGATAAAATGTCATTGATTAGTAAAATTATCATAGATCTGATGCCAAA
>NW_021369634.1:0-246 GCF_001605985.2 Dendrobium catenatum
GGAAGTTAAGGAGAAATTTAGGGTATTCAAGTTTATTGAAAAAATAATTTTGTTGTCATCATTAAAAAAAGAGGAGATTGTTGAGATAATTGCTACTTAGTTCATGCTTGTTTGATATTCTTGCAACTTATATGTTTTTGATGATTCCAAATATTAAGGCTTTAATTATTATTTTACCTAACATATTTTGGAAGAATTATTTTGCTCTTGTGTGTACTAATATTTCAAGGAAATCATACTCCAAAT
>NW_021369635.1:0-543 GCF_001605985.2 Dendrobium catenatum
CCAACTTATATTATACAAATAATACCCCCACCTATTTTACCCACTTATTGATAGCTTGATCGCCCAAAGTCGCAATACCCCAATTAGATCTATTATTACTAAAATTACACTCCATATATTCAGTTTTAGATCTACTCTTAAATAATGTTTATATTATTTTTTGTAGTTTTATTTTTAAAGTCAACTTCTAGATTTTGAAAACATTTGTTTATTATTATAACTTCCATACATCATTTGAATACTATAACTATTCTATACTACTATAACAATCATTGAAATTTTACGTAGTAGAAATCTTAGCCTATTCATTCATTATTAACCTAACTTCTTAAATATTAAATATTAATATAATTATTCAACGAAACATCCTTATTGAAATTCTTCACAAGTAGCAAAAAATTGAATTTTTAATTTAGCTTAAATTTAGATCAATAACAAATCACAACCATGCTTATTTTAAAATAGAAAATAGTTCTAATCATAACTAATTGTAACAAGCAAAAAATTTTGAACTTTGCTAGTTTAAATTCAAGTCACTAAATA
>NW_021369636.1:0-206 GCF_001605985.2 Dendrobium catenatum
AAAAAGGATTATTCTAATAACTTAATTTTCATTAAACCTAAAAAATCAATGTTCCTTCATAAGTAGTCAAGAGCTTTAGTTAATTAGGTATTTATTTGTCTAGAATTACTAATTTTTAAAATGAAAAGATTAGTTGTATTATATAATAATATATTTCAAATTTTATAAGTTATGGATTATCCAATACTTAATGATCAAAATTTTAC
>NW_021369637.1:0-1262 GCF_001605985.2 Dendrobium catenatum
GATCCATCACACATACAAATAAAGAGGGAGGGGAGTTAGAGTCTCTTCACTATGATTTTTAAATAGAAAACCCTGAAAGGGGAAAAAGCACCGGGCATGACCCGATTAAAATGATTCTACTAGCGTTTCTTGTTGATTACAAATGAGACCCTTCATTGGGGGGAAAACCTCGGCTCGATGTAGCAAATATACATTATATAAAGCGCATTACATCGTAGGTGTTGGAAGAATCTTGTGATATGGCAATTATTCTCAAAAGACAATATAGCATGTTCGTTTGATATGTAAGATCATAGTCGAATGATGGTGGTCTGAGGGACTAAAATCGGTGAGCGATGGAGGTATGAAGAGTAGTAGTCGATGGGCGACGTAGGCCATAGGGATCATGGTCAACGGGCGACGGTGGTTGGAGGGATCATCTTCCACGGACAACATAGGTTGGAGGGATTGCAGTTGATGGGTAACGTAGGTCTTGAATGGCGACAATGGTCGATGGGACCATGATAAGTAGGCGACGGAGGTCAGAGGGACCATAGTTAGAAGGTGGTGGAGATAGGAGAGACCATAGTCAAGAGGTCGACGGGTGATGGAGGTCGGAGGGACTGTCGTTTGTGGGCGATGATGGATGAAGGAAACATAGTTGACGGGAAATGTGTGACAGAAGGACATTAGTTGGCAAGTGACGGTGGTCGCAGGGACCATAGTTGGTGGGCAATGTAGGTCGTGGCGGGCGATGGTGGTCGAAGGGACTATGGTCGGTGGGCGATAGATGTCGGAGGAACCATCATCGGCGATCAATGGAGGTCAGAGGGATCATAGTCCGCGGGCAATGGTGGTTAGAGGGACCGTAGTTTGCGAGCGACGAAGGTTGGAATAAACATAGATGGCAGGAAATGTAGATTTTGGCGAGCGACGGTGGTCAAAGGAATCGCGGTCGACAAAAACTAGTCGGAGGGATCACAATCGATGCGTCAAAGGAATCGCGGTCGACAGAAACTAGTCGGAGGGATCACAATCGATGCGGACCGGTGGTCGGAAGGACCGTGGTTGGTGGGAGACAGTGGTCGGAGGAGTCATGGTATGCAGAATCTGAATGTCGAAGGGACCATAATATGTGAGGATAGAGGTCAGAGAGGCCTATGTTGGTGGGCGACGGAGGCCGAAATAATTGTAGTTGACGGGTGACTGAGGTTGGATTGACCATAATTGGTGCACGACTATGGTTGGAGGTACAACCAGCGGTGACGATTAGATGCACGTGA
>NW_021369638.1:0-255 GCF_001605985.2 Dendrobium catenatum
AGGGAGTGTGGAGGGGATTCCACACAGTTGCTCCGGCAAACTCGCACCTAAGTACCATCAGATTCAAGGCTTATCTCGAGGTAAGTTCACCAAAGAAGAAGATCTCTTTGGTGTCAAAAGACCCGGCGACTCCAGCGCACCGGGGAAGGTGGAAGTGATTTTTGTAAGGGCTTCTCCGCCTAGCTATGGAAGCTAAAGGAGAGTCACAATTTTAGTGCAACACTTGGAGGATGCCTCCAAGGAGTGGATGTAGGT
>NW_021369639.1:0-375 GCF_001605985.2 Dendrobium catenatum
TGACAAACTTAACAAACTAAAATAAAATTTGACAAACTACAACTTGACAAACACAACCTAGGACTTTCTAACTTGCTCTGATACCAAATTGGTGGGGGCAATAAATATAGGGAGCCTATACCTCTCGCCCACACAAAAGAGATGAGTCACCCGAACACCCGCTAACACACTAAAATAGAAGAATGGACTAAAGATGAGGAAGAACAAACTCTTACATTTCAAATCTAAGACCGACTTAGAAATTAAAAACAAATAGAAATTACAATGTCTTACAAACTTGACTCGTTATTAAAGACACCCTAAACTTGCTTCACTTAGAGAAGAGGGATACAGGAGGAGCGGCACTTGCGGAGAGACGAAAGAAGTTAGAAGCCG
>NW_021369640.1:0-231 GCF_001605985.2 Dendrobium catenatum
ACTACTGATACTGATACTCATTGATTCATAGACACTACTGTGACTGATACCAATACTGATACCGATACTACAGACCCATTGATACATCGATTCCTTACATTGATTCATAGTACCGATCCTTGATTGATTGACGATTGATTGATTGGGAATTATCGTATTGATTGATTTCACTTGTATTAGCCGATTGTATTGATTTGATTTTAATTGACCTGATGATTTCATTGTATGGAT
>NW_021369641.1:0-279 GCF_001605985.2 Dendrobium catenatum
GTTAGAAATTGATTCAATAGGTTTCATACAAAAAGGTACATAGTCATGTAATAAAATATTCAACCTAGATTATTCACAAGAAATATAATAACTATCCCAAATTTTTTTACCAGTAGCACAAGTTGAAACATGCATATAATCTTCCGATTTGAAAGCACAGAAAAAAAAGTTCAAGCCTTTTGCAGTCAGTTGAGCTAAATCCTTATCATCAAGAGTCCATTCAGTGTAAAAAAGTTCAATAATAATGCCATTAGTTTTATGAGACGGACATGTATAACC
>NW_021369642.1:0-284 GCF_001605985.2 Dendrobium catenatum
TTCAATCTAATGATCCTACTTAGGACATATCAAAACCGCACGACCTACCTCACACACTGTAGATGATTTGCTAGGACAACCAACTCTAGTTTTAGGCTAGGCCGGTGTTTACTTTTCCACTGTGTGTCGGGTTTTCGAGTTTTCACTACATGTTGTTTGCTAATTTAGAATTGATTGATTGTTTGTTTATTTACTGCACTCTGTTGAGCATTTAAATTTCAAATATATCAACTGCTTAAGATCAAATATTAACTGCTTGAGATCAAATATTAACTGCTTGGGGA
>NW_021369643.1:0-286 GCF_001605985.2 Dendrobium catenatum
GATTTTTGAAAAACTCGTATGTCTATTTTCTTGCAATTGATTGATTTTCGCATGTGGCATATGATTTTAACTTGTTATTAATCACCGTCATGAATTGTTAATGGAGTTAAAATTGATATTCCTTTTAGTCAATGGAACACGGAAAAACAACTCAATGCTCAATTTAATTTGAAGTCTTTAAATTGCTTTTTTGTGCTTTAAATTCTGATGATTTTATATTAGTATCCATGTGCACTACCAGTAAGAAAATTTGGGATAAATTGCACACCATATACGAAGGCACTAG
>NW_021369644.1:0-276 GCF_001605985.2 Dendrobium catenatum
AGTAATATATTTATAAAATAAATAATAATTCTAATATGAATACTTTAATTTATTTGAATAAAAAATTAAGTTTTTCTCAAAAAATAATAATAATAAAGGAATAGGCTAGGTTTGCTTTTTTCATTCTCCATTGTTTCGTTGCTCTTCTCCTTCGCCGAACTAGTCGCTAAATAACTTCTTCGCCTCCTTCGACGACATTCCTTCCTGGTGGATCTAAAATCCCACCTCCTCCCCTTTTGTTTGTTCGATTGGAAGTAATGATGATGGCATGAGCTT
>NW_021369645.1:0-361 GCF_001605985.2 Dendrobium catenatum
CGGAAAGCCGCCGGTAATCCGTCGGAAAGCCGCCGGAAAATTCCGCGGGATAATTTTGCTGGAAATTAGCCGTCGTAAAATTTTGCGGGAAAATTAGCCGTCGGAAAGCCGCCGGTAAGCCGTCGAAAAGCCGCCGGAAAATTTTCTGTGAAATAAGCCGTCAAAAACCGTCGGAAAGCCGCCATAAACTTGACCGCCGGAAAATTCCGCCGGTAATAAGTGATTTTCCTGTAGTGACTCCTTAAAACATGGAGTTTCCTACCTCTTAAACCTGCAGCCAAAAAATTCCAGCCGTTGCCATTGCATCCACAGCAACGGGAAGCATTATAACTGCTGTTTTCAGTAGACCACTTTGCTGTCC
>NW_021369646.1:0-590 GCF_001605985.2 Dendrobium catenatum
GTGTCGCGACCCGGTGCGAGGGGGATCCGTCCCGGATCGGGTCGGGTCATGACAACTAGTGCCTTTTGTATCTCTAAAAATCCTATTCAACATTCAAAGACCAAACATATAGATATTAGACATCATTTCTTAAGGAATTATGTATCAAAAGAGGAAATTGAACTTAATCATGTTTCAACAGAAAATTTACCTGCAAACATTTTAACTAAACCATTAGCCTTTGATATTTTCTGTACATTAAGAACAAGCCTTGGTGTGATTGACTTGAATGCTTAATTAAATGTTACTACAACATTGATTTGTGTTTTGTTAGAGTGTTTTCTAGTTTTGTGATTTTCCGTATATTTTTTTTTCTTTTCTTCGGTTTTTGAGCTTGTTTTATTTTTGTTGTCTTTATTTGTTCGTTTAGTGTGATTTTCAAAACATTTACACATTAAAAATCATGATTTCCATGCATCATATAAATTTTTTAAAATGTGAATTTTGTCTGTATGAAATTAATTTTGTACTGGACGAATCCTGTAGCGTATTAATTGTTGTGTTGAACGGTTTGCTTGCAGTTTTTCAATTTTCAATACAGTTCATCTGTA
>NW_021369647.1:0-1906 GCF_001605985.2 Dendrobium catenatum
GGGCCTTAGTGACCTCATACAAAAATGAGGTCAACACCAACTAAAATAATTTAACAAACTTGGTTGCCACTGGGTAACCCAGGCCTCGAGGCTATTAAATTAGCCCCAAGGAGGGTGAAATAAACCTCACGGCCTCGGTGTGAAACAAAGATGGTAATCAATCGAATCCTAAAATAAAAATCTTTAAAAATCAATTTTAAAATACTAATATTTAAACTTTAACTAAAAGCTCTCTTTTGCCCTTTTAACAAATAAAAAAAGAATGCAAATAACTTTAACTAAACTATCCTACATATGACATACCAAAATCACACAGCCTACACACACTTAGACTGTTTCGCTAGGGCACGACTACTAGTCTTAGGTTAGGCCGATGCTTTTCTTTTCTGTCTCTCTGTGTTGTGACGCTTTGCATGTGACCTGTGTGATGGTTGCTTTTGCTACTTGTGTTAGCTTTTCTGTGACACTTTCTAGCTTTCTTTCTGCACTATTGTTGTGAGCGTTAGAATACCCATAGGTTAGGCATGCTTTTTCATACTAATATTATCTTCTTGCATGTGGCCGTGCTCACACAGCACTAAAGGGGGCTAAAATTAATAATAATCATTTATAACTGCTTTAGATACTCGCTTAAACTGCTTAGCCCCCAATAATTAGAGCATGGCCAAGTGTGATTTATTTCCAGCATTTTCACTTATATATAACTGCTTGGACGATTTTTTTTATTTTGATTATAACTGCTTAGGATAACCCCTGCAGGAGAGTCTAGATTTTCTTTTATTTCTGATGTAATGTATTTGATAGTAATTGTTGTGAAAATAATTAAAATAAGGCATTTTAAACATATAGGAGTTCAAAGGAAAAAAGAAAACTCTTACATAGAGTTTCCTTTTTCATTTGGGCATCCTTTTGAGCATTCACTATAAGGAGCCCGAAGGACTGAAGATGATCCATAGACGAATCAAAGAAGTACGAGCAAGGATGAAGACTGAAGATGTAAAATGCCTTAGTTTAAGATTTGTGTCGTTCCCGAGTTATTGTCGGTGGGGCCCGGCCACCACTACTTTTCTGTACTCTGTGATGTAATATTGTATGGCACTTGCCATGGACTTTGGAGACTCTGTTTTGTTGTCTTGTTATGTTTACTTTGTTTGTGTATTAGAACTGCATGTTTTTTCTTAGGTTTCTTAAATTGTTTTGTTTGGGTGTGGCTCGGACAGAGTCAACGTTAGGCTCTTTAGGATGTTAAATTTTCTATAAAGTTAAAATCTATTTAAGCAAGATTAAAAGTGAATATATGATTAAAATCAACCAATTTTTCTAAAAATTAATGCATGATTCCTTTAAAGGGATCACTTTTTTTAAATTACAATAAATAAGCCTTGCTCAATTTACAGTGACTACTGGCTAGTCCTGAATGGCCTTACCTACCCATGCATAGCCTTGAGTCAGCATATAGATTTTTCTTTTGGAACATAGAGGGATAGTTTACTTTGCATAAGCATAGTACCATTCATAGTCGGGCTTGATACCCATTTCCTTTTCTATCTCCTACCACTCTTGCATTTGCATAAGACTTGATAACATGGATTTGATAGGCTAGGTGGAGTTTAGCTGGTACCCCTTTCCGAGCAGGGTGGTAAATTCAGGTCGGGGCTGCTTAAATCCCTAGTGGGGTCTAAGTTATAAGTCCCCTAGGTGTGTCTCTTTCATCTGTGTTAAATTTTGAGTATGTCATTTCTCTTAAGGTAATAATCTGGTCTTCGATCTTTTAAACTCAAAATCTTAATTACATCTTTATTCGTTTAAAAAGTCTAATCATCACTAAGGGTAAGGAGAAGAGTTTATCTTCTTCAGAGTAGAACTTAGGAACTTTCTATGTGCATCAAATCAAGAAGAAAATAAT
>NW_021369648.1:0-634 GCF_001605985.2 Dendrobium catenatum
TCAACTTGAACCTGACCCGTCCTGTTTACGGGTTGACCCAACCTGACATAATTAGCCCGGGTCAACAAAGAGCCACATAACGCATGGGTGCGTCCAGGGGCGGAACATGCGGGTGTGGCTGTAGAGCGAGGTGAGACGAGTCAGAGCAGTGGGCTGGCAAGGCGAGACACGCGATGGAAGTACCGCAATGGTTTGCGCACGAGCTGCACAATGGGCACGCGTGGTGCGTGCGCGAGATGGGCAACGGTATGAGGGTGAGCCGGGCACGCAGTGCAGAGTGCTAACAGTGAGCGGGATACTACGTGAACATTAGGCGGGTCATTGTCTGGTTCGCGAGTTGACCCAAACCCGACCAAGAATTCAAAATGGGTCAAAATCGGGATCCGAACCTAACCCGTTCTTAAATCGGGTGAACCCTAACCCGAAAAATTCTGGTTGAATTTTTGTGTTGTGTCAATTTTTGACACCCTTAATAAGATTTTTTTCATGAAAAAATCTAATTAGGAAAGAAGAAATTAGAGTCTTTGCCTAGTTAAACAGCAACTAAAATGCCGGTCTTGCTAGCAATGTATGTCATGTTGTGTTGTAGAGATGTGGCATAGGGTCTGTTTTACCGGACTATATGAGCTTGTAA
>NW_021369649.1:0-392 GCF_001605985.2 Dendrobium catenatum
ACAAAAACACGAAAGGCTTTTAACCATTATCTCTCTCATGGTCCGATGATTCAGAAACCAGATCTGCCCCTGAGATTTTTTTGCCTTTTATTATTTCCCCAGTTTAAATTTTGCTTCACCTTGCCCTTTTCTTTCATAGAAAGAATTTTTAAATTAGGGCACTGATTTTTCATATGTCCAGGCTTCCTACATCAAAAGCAAATAATGTTAGAAGGAATATAAACATCCTTACCATTTTTACCTTTTTTTCACTTTTGCTTATGCTTTGGTGAGCTTTGTCATTTTCTTGACAAGTCATTGCATTCATCACCAACTAAGCTATCTCTTTCTATATCTACAGCTTTTAGAATAATCGTTTCACCTGCATCTAAAAGTCTTTGACCCAAACTTTG
>NW_021369650.1:0-2481 GCF_001605985.2 Dendrobium catenatum
CGTTGCTATTGAACTTCGCATGTTTTGCCTAAGAGGTAGTTTTGAACAAGGCACTGAATAACTTATTCACCACCTTCAACGATGTTTCTCCTATCCGATTCGAAGTTACACCTCCTCGCCATTAAGACGACAGAAGCATGCTTGTTGAGAGGGTAGCCATCTTTCTTCCTTTCACACACTTCTTCGACGAAATCCGCCAAAATGTAAGATTCAGTAATTTATGGATTTATGGCAAAAAGAGGAAAATGGAGGATTTAACTCCTGAGATTTAATTGTTCCTTAAATCTTGTTTGACAGAATTTAGCATAATCCTCTCATATCAAGCAAAAATTCTGTATCCAAACTGGTGCCTGAACGGCTGAACTCCACCCTACGCCACCGACAAATTCCGGTCCCAACCAAAAAACGCACCTCATTTCTTTTTCCTTCACCACTGCGTTCCTCACAACAAAAAGCTGAAAATTAAAATTCACATTGAATCACCATGATATAAAGTTGATGCTTGTAATAATGGACCCCAGCTTTTCCAATTTAATAATTAAGCAAAGTACTCATAGGGAGGCTTCACCAACACACAGATGCACAATATTTCCCTTTCACGATCCGACATAGGTGCAGTCATTTATTGCAGCCATTACGTCACCCCCGTCCTTCTCACAATAAAAATTTTAACCACTCAGCTCAATCCACCAAAGCTTTCCTTAGCAAATTAAATAATCCTCGTTCACCCATGGAGGAGAAGGCACCGCCGGCGCTGCATAACACTAATGCCATTGTGCTCGTTTTAGTCATTGGCATTGTCATCAACTTGACGTTCACAACGGCGAGGCCAATTGCCATGGCAGCTTCCGGCTGCAAGGCTCTGCCGCAATATGTGGCAACTTCCAGCTGCAAGGCTCTTCCGCAATACGTTGCAGAGTCGTGCGCAGCGGGTGATTGGGTGTTCGACGCCTTTAGAGTGTGCTGCGACTTCCTTAGCCTTGTAAGTGCAAAATGCCTAACCACTTACTTGCCAGAGTTTGTTGCAGGGGGCGTCGAAGACGTCAGCTTGTTTAATGGTTGCTTGACTTTGTTTGCCATTGGGCGGGCTAATTTGTAGTCAGTTATGCTCTGCTTTTTGAACGTTTTTCGTTCTTCAGATTTATTGGCTTTTGCAGATGGTATTTGTATTTTTCAAATTCTTAATCTTTGATATGCTAGTGTATATTTATGTTTTTACTTTAGAATAAGAAAAAGCACTTGAGCCACGGTCAAGAGATGTTGGATTCAAAGATAAGCATAAATAGCTTTGTATTTTTTAATGTAACTTAATAATTGATACGTCATCATAAAATTATCTTGATCGGGTACGAATCTCGAGACAAAAATCAACTTGGAAACTTCAAAAATTAAATCCGGGAGCTCCCAAACTCCGATTTCACAAGCTTACAATCAAACAGAGTGTCTCGGAAATACGAACCCAACGACACCAAATTCAACTCAATCCGAGTCCAAGTGAGCCCAAATTAAGCGCACGAAGTGCTGTTGGAAAGCTCGTTCCACAATTTGAGTTACCAAACGGTCTCTGATTTTAACGAGCTTATACTCGAATCGAGCGGCTCGACGAGACGAATCCAACGAGCCCCTGATCGCCGAATTCCGACATCACAAAGGCCTTCAAATGTCCAACGAACGGTGCACGATCGAAGGATTCAATATCGGCCGTCCATTCGACCACTCCCTATTCGCCCCTGATCTCACCCCTATTTACAAGCCATGCCACTCCAGAAAAATTATAAATAGAGCCCTCATTCTTCACAACGGGAAGAGAAGCAAGAGAGAGAAGAAGAGAAGAAGAAGAGAAGAGGGAGGAGAATCAACTCCTCGCCACCGTCGGAGTTCTTCCCGCCACCTGAATACGCCAGAATTCTACCGGATATTCAGGAAACGTCGGAATTCTGCACAACTTCCACGGGATGCTGAAATTCTTCCCAATTAATGACAAAGTTCCCTCCTGACGCCGAGACTTCGCCCAAGTGTTTCCGGAATTCTCCTCAGTCACCAACAGACGTCGAACTTCAACCCGACGTCGGACCTTCACTCTTTGCCAAGTTTCTACGCGACGCCGGACTTCTACCGGTTATCGAATTTTCGCTGGACATATATCTGAAGATGGATTTCTTTCCATTGTTGGACATCTACCTAACGCCGTTCTTCTGACCTTCATCGTCAGACACAGTCCTTCCAACCTCCGTCGCAAACCAACGGTCCTTCTGACATCCGTCGCTAGTCGACTACGATCCTCCTGACTTATGTCACCCGCCGACTACAGTCCTTCTAACTTACGTCGCCCACCGACAACAGTCCTTCCGACCTCCGTCGCCCGCTGACTACAGTCCTCCTGACTTAGGTCGCCCACCGACTACAGTCCTTCCGACCTCCGTCTCCAGCCGACTATGGTCCTCTTGATTTACGTCGTCCGCCGACTACAATCCTTCTGAC
>NW_021369651.1:0-299 GCF_001605985.2 Dendrobium catenatum
CGTAAGGTTCTCTGCCTACACTTGGAGAGTGTGAACTGCTGTAAGGTTCTCTGCCTACACTTGTAGAGTGTGAACAGCCAAAGAGTTCTCTGCCCACACTAGGAGAGTGTGAAAGGACGGAAGGGTTCTCGTCCCACACTAGGAGAGTGAGAAAGGATGGAAGGGTTCTCTGCCCACACTAGGAGAGTGTGAAAGGACGGACGGTTCTCTGCCAATACTAGGAGAGTGTGAAAGGAAGGACGGTTCTCTGCCAACACTGGGGATTGTGTAAAAGGACGAACGGTTCTCTACCGCACCGG
>NW_021369652.1:0-452 GCF_001605985.2 Dendrobium catenatum
TGATCTCACAATCAACAGCCCAAAAAATGTGCAGCTCATGCACGTCCGAACTTGAAGCCCTAATCGTGTAAAATGAGTTTTTCTCTTGAAAAACTTGATAAAATTTCATGAAATTTTAAGCATGTACGATGTTAGTGAAGAGTACATAAAATGAGCTTCTTGAAAAGTTATTTAGACTAGTGTAATCTAAACTAGTGTTTTGAAATTTCATCTCAATTTATGGACATATTAAACCATTTTTGGTATCTCTGAACTTATTGTCTATCCATGTATAATGTGGTAGAAGACCTTGAAGTTTGGGAATGCCTGGATCGAGAGTTATGCCCCTTGGATAAAAAACCCTAGGCTTACCGTAGAAGTGGTCGTCGGTGGCTTTGACCGGTGGGTTTTTAGTTGGGAAGGGTTTTGAGATGTCTGGGAAGCTCAAATGAGCTTAGATCTAAGCTTGAGGA
>NW_021369653.1:0-1092 GCF_001605985.2 Dendrobium catenatum
CCCGCCTCGGGTCTCCTTCTATGAGAAATTGGGGGTTTATTTATTGTTTTTTGAGAGTGGTATGACCGGTAAATAGGAGGAAGATCAATACTAAATTAAGAGTGGTTTGAGTGGATGGCTCCAAAATTTTGAAGAAACTTCCAGAATCATTTTAAAAAATTTTAAATGTTTTTTGGAGGCAATTTTCCCCCTATTTTCAAACGATTCAAGTGGGGAGATTTTCATTTGTAAGCTGTGTGGGGATGATGTTATTAATGTTAAACATAAAAAAATAGTAGGGGGAGTGTCTCCCATTCAAGAGAGGAGTGGATTGCCATTGATGTGTCCAAATATTTTGCGCACTGGATTTGTGGCATGGTTGAGGGATTATGAATTGCCATATACTCAGATTTTCTGAAACCAATAACAAGATGCCGAAGTTAGGAAGCTATTGCTATGTAGAGGAAGATATGAAAAGAAGAGCATGGAGGATTTAGTGTGTCACATTATCTTCATTTCATCAAAGAAACAAGAGTTACAGCAGTATTTTTATATATAATCGGAGTATGTATGGAGACAGAGCAGATCATCTCTGGATAGTTGTGATTGATTTGATTACTATTGTGGCAAAAATTTAGATTGATATCACAAACTATGATAAACTATGTTGATTTACAAACTAAAAAAGAAAAAGACAATACAATAATTAAACAAACCAAAAGACCAACATACAATATTAAACGTTACATTTCAAAAGACTAAACCATATATACAGACAAGACCATCATAGATCTACCTAGGACTAAAGTGAACAGTTTGCTATAAAAAAAAAAAATCTAAGAGGCTGGTCTTAGTTTTCTTTGAAATAAATTCAATAAATCATTTCATCTATCTCAGTAAATTGGTTAGCTAGAATCAGATGTTCAGCAACTAAGTCGTCCACCATCTCTTTAGGCACCAAACACTTTCCCTCACTCGACAATATTTCTTGAATTTTTGGAGAAGCTAAGAGCTCTTGCAAGAGTTCCTCTCCTTCACCCCTGCTTACCTGCATATTTCATCAAAATTTATAATTTTATTTATTAAATTGTAATTATCTACAACATTAAAATT
>NW_021369654.1:0-306 GCF_001605985.2 Dendrobium catenatum
GAAGAGAGACAAAAAAGAGCCAACAACTTTCCTCTAAAGCCATTAGCTCTTGATAAACTTGTTAATGAACATTTTCATTATTGGTTCAAACAAACAGTAAGATATCAAAACTTCTCCTTAGTCAATTTCAATATCATATGCCTAATTTAACTAATAATTATTTTTAGATTACATGTACAGATGATTCAATAGTTTCAGAAGAAATTAGAGTCCTCGTGGTTGGTCCCAAGCAAATGGTACAAAGATTTAAAGGATTTTATATTAATGGTTATCAATTTCATACTAAAGCTCACGATGAGAACAAGA
>NW_021369655.1:0-415 GCF_001605985.2 Dendrobium catenatum
GACATAAGCAAAAGCTTTTGATCTCCAGTAGAACATTTGTAAGTTGTAAATGTCATTTTTAATGAAGGGAAAAGGTCCAAAGCTTTAAAAGAATCAAATATACATTAAAGTTCAAATCCTGTTTAAATCAGTCTTTAGGTCTAAGTCCGCTTTTACGGCATCCTATTGGCTTTCTGGCATAAGTCCGCTTTTACGGCAGCCATTCAATCTTAAATATGTCATTAGGTCTAAGTCCGCTTTTACGACATCCTATTGACATCCTTGAAGTTAGGAGTAAGCATTCCTAGCGGCATCTTAATCCTCATCCTGAGGAGAAGTATAAGCATCCCCAGCGGCATCTTCTCTTCATTAAATTCTAAATCTTAAATCCGTCTTTAATTATAAGTCCTCCTACGGCATCCTATTGATATCTTTA
>NW_021369656.1:0-363 GCF_001605985.2 Dendrobium catenatum
TCTTAGCATAAATTTCTATCAAGATCATACGGCGTCAACCCAACTTGCACATTCCATGTAAAATTTATCTTATTCATACCAATTCAAAATAATAGACTTAGATTCGTTTGGGACGACTTTCTTACTGCTTATTAAAATAACTTTTTAGTACAAAAATTAAATCTTCATACTAAAAACCTGTTTAAAAAGTCGGAAGCTTCATTTGAAACAGCATTTTTATTATATTTTAAAGTAGATTTTTAATAAAAAAGCTGTTTTAGAAAATAATAACGAAGTTGGCTAAAATGAAATCTTAATTGCATAAGTATTATAATATATTTTTTAATTATTAATATATTTTACACTAAATCAAAATAGTTAAAA
>NW_021369657.1:0-207 GCF_001605985.2 Dendrobium catenatum
GAACAGTTATCAACACGACTACTAGGCACATCATTCACAGCATTAACCACATCAATCACATTCAAAAACGGATGGGTTAGAAGTGACCAAAGACTCCAAAATCTCCGAATTTCCACACACAGGCAACGGCCGATCCCCAAGATCGGGAAGATCGCTCGTAACCTGCGCCACATCAACAGGCTTCACCACATTCTCACGAGATTTATT
>NW_021369658.1:0-464 GCF_001605985.2 Dendrobium catenatum
GCCTTCGTTATGCGTATTATTTAAAAACGTTTCAAAACTATTTTTAAAATCCTTTATAAAATTATTATTTTTTCCTTTAAAACAAATAAGAAATTCAAACACTAATCTTTAAACGCAAATGTCAAACTGTTATTTTTTCAACGTTTATAACAAATATTTATACACAGAATGAAAAACTGTTATTTTTTCAACGTTTTACAAAATATTTAATATGCAAATTCTGCCCTATACTTTGGCATGTCTACTTGCCAATTTGTACTATCAGTCCAATTAGTGTTGCCTTTAAGATTTATTCTTTCCATATATTTACAGACATTCATTCCACAATCTATAGAGTTCTTCTGTTTTGGTACACCTTTAATGATAGAAAGCTTCTATTTTCTTATATCACTATTAAAAGCTCATTTCGTGTCAGAATATAGGGCTTTAAGCTGAAATATACGTAGAGCAATGATTAGTTCTGT
>NW_021369659.1:0-209 GCF_001605985.2 Dendrobium catenatum
CTATCAACAAGAAGAATATCGTCAGCAAAAAGCATACACCATGAAACATCACTTGTCGAATAATTATGACATGATGAAATGAAAGTATGATATAAGAAAAATAATCAGTTCCATTATCCACCCATGGTTTTTCTCTAGCACTTGCCTTATCATTTGCTTTTCCTGGGTTTAGTTTTTTATCAACAAAATAGGAAAATTTCAATGCATCC
>NW_021369660.1:0-322 GCF_001605985.2 Dendrobium catenatum
CACGCTTGAACCGAGAAATCAGACTCGACGAGCTCGTTTTCAATTGCATGAGTTGAGCTTGAGCTCGACTCGAATTCGAGCACGGGATTTGACTCATAAGTCAGACTTGAATTAGACCTGACTTGAGATCTACTCAACTCATTTGTACCCCTACTCATATGCTTTCACCTCTATTACTAGAAGATAGTCTAAAAAAATTTAAATACGGTATTTAGGGATCCCTAATTTTTTTTTTTAATTTTAAATAAATTTAATCACAAATTTACATGCACCGCATATAAATTTAAAATCCCTATCATGCCTTACATTATTATTTATCAAG
>NW_021369661.1:0-297 GCF_001605985.2 Dendrobium catenatum
TGATATCTGATTTCCGTATCTGTTCTGTTGATATATGATTTACGTATCTGTTCTGTAAGCAAATTATAATTCTGATACGATATAATCTGCAATTCTGATTTCTGCTTCTTTTGATGTGATATGTCTGATTCTATTCTGTTTCTGATTTATTACGACTTCTGTTTCAATACAATTCTGTTCTTATATGATCTGAATTTCTGTACGATTCTGACTCTGTTGATTTATTCTGTTCTGTTTGTACTCTGAATCCGTACGACTCTAATTCTGATTTGATATCTGTCCGTATAAGTTCTGATT
>NW_021369662.1:0-281 GCF_001605985.2 Dendrobium catenatum
GTTGACCAAGTCAACCAAGTTTGACCCATTAATCCATCCCGTTCAAATTTTGAACCAAGTCCATTCCAAGTCCTTTGAATGCATGGGATGACCCCTTGGGCACCCAAGAGACCCCTATTGGAGACCCAAGCCTTGGGCTCACTTGGGTTAGCCATATGGCTTGACCCAAGTGACCAAAGAGAGGCATCCCTTGAGTCACCTCTTAACATTGATCAAATTGAATCCAAATCAAGGTGTTATTGGATTCCATTGACCCAATACACCTTCCTTGACCAGCCCAA
>NW_021369663.1:0-277 GCF_001605985.2 Dendrobium catenatum
GTCCAAGGACGATGCTCTCTGAATGCATTCATCTAAATGAAAATTATGGTTCGTCCGAGGACGATGGGCTCTGGAATAGTCAAAATGAACTATTCATCCAGACAATTAATATGGTTCGTCCTAGGATAACCTTCTTTGTTCTAGAAACTTAAGAGTCATTTTATATTTTGTTAAAACAAACTATGTAAATATTTTATTTGTACTGGACAAACATGGTTCGTACGGCATGATGATCGGGTGTGAAGGGAAATCATACCAGTTCACATTTAGTTCGTAC
>NW_021369664.1:0-287 GCF_001605985.2 Dendrobium catenatum
CCAAGAGGTATTTCATAAATTCAGACATTCTAAAGCTCCTAAGGGATTGGTTTCTATCAAGTTAGACATGGAACAAGCCTATGATTCCATGGGGTGGCCGACTCTTTGCAAAGTATTGGATTATTTTGGTTTTCCTATATCTTTCTCCAAGTCGATTATGGGTTGTGTGTTGAACCCTTCTTATGCTATTCTAATTAACGGAAAGCTTTCTAACTGGATTGAAGCTTGTAGTGGGTTTAGACAAGGATGCCCCCTGTCTCCATATCTTTTTATTCTTTGCTCGCAGT
>NW_021369665.1:0-224 GCF_001605985.2 Dendrobium catenatum
TTTCCAACGTTTCTTCTCTGTTTTTGGCTGTTTTCCTGCTGTGGACAGCAGTTCAACCTAGATCTACTTGGGTTTTGGTGTGAAACACGTGGAAATCCAAGTGTTTCCTATCAAATTGGTATCAGAGCACCGATTCGGGACCACCGGCGGCTGAAATTTTGAAATTTCAGCAAGTATTTCCTTTCCGGAAGAAGATTTTGTGGGATCCGTTAGAAGAAAGATGG
>NW_021369666.1:0-900 GCF_001605985.2 Dendrobium catenatum
GGTTTTCTTAAGCTATTAAGAAGTACAAGAATGGTAAGCATTAAAGTTTGTGGACTCATTTTATGCCTCTTGATAATTGGTTGGCGCACTGCGCAACTTTTGATACACTTTATGTATTCTATTTTTTCAATTTGGCGTCTTTGAGCATCTTTTATTTTTGACATCATTGGACAATTTTTTTTTAAATATGCTACATTTCTTAAATCTTAAAAAATAAAAGTAAACCCATCCTATTGACAATGCGAATTTCTTGATTAAGAAAATTATGAGTTAGATTCAACAATTTGCAAAAGATTCCTATGCGATAAATAAAATATAGGGAGATAAAAAAATTTTAGTTTCAAAGACTAATTTAAAATATAAAAAAGATTTTAAATCAAAAGTAGAATAACCTCTTTTAGGAAATAGAGATTGAGAGTCAAAAATATGAGTTCCCTTCCTTTGACTGTTTTTAGAGAAGTCAATCACAACTTACCAAAGATTTCAAGAAAAACATGAAGTATATTTTTTATTTTTTGAAAACTAAATGTGTGTGTTGATCAGAGAAAAAATTTCACGGAACAAAAACAAAACAAAAATTCAAAAAATAAACAAAAATAAAACTGAAACAAAATAAAAAACAAAAAATAACTAAAAACAAAACACAACACAATCTTTCTTCTGGTCCGATGCTTCAGAAACCAGGTCTGCCCATGAGATTCTTTGCTTTTCATTATTTATCCAGATCAAATTTTATTTCACCTTACCCTTTTCTTTCATAGGAAGAATTCTTAAATTAGGGCACTGATTTTTTATATGTTCGAGGCTTCCTACATCGAAAGCAAATAATGTCAGAAGAAATATGAACGTCCTTACCATTTTTAACTTTTTTCCACTTTTGCTTATGCTTTGATGAGCTTT
>NW_021369667.1:0-370 GCF_001605985.2 Dendrobium catenatum
AATGGTGCAGGATTTTCTGGACAGCAAGCATAAAATGATTTTTTTTAAATGAATCTAACAATGATATGTATGCAAAAAATTAAGACAAGGTTAGATAACACCCTAGGAAGTATTCTGGAATGAAATTCCTAGGCTAACCATGCTCTGATACAAGATGATGCAGGACTATATGCGAAACAGGAAACTTGCACAAAAAAGTTAAAGAGCAATTTTAGATTTTCGTTATTAGCAACTAAAACAACAAAATAAAACTAATAAGTGGTCACTTCTGTTTAGGCTAAGGGAACCTTCTCGGAGAAACGTCTTGTTACACCACGTACCTTCCGATAGTTTCTCCTCCATAGCCTTGGTCAAAACGAATATTATGTGG
>NW_021369668.1:0-204 GCF_001605985.2 Dendrobium catenatum
ATATTGTATGTAAAATTTAAATTAATATTTAATTTTTAATGAATTTTTAGAGAATAAAAAGATTTTTAAAGAATTTAAAATTAAATTTTAGTTAATAAGGCTCCGGTAGCGTGGCTTGTCCTCGTGGCAACACCAGATTTGTCTGTCTATAAAAACATGATGCCGCGCAATCATTGCCTGGTGATTTAATCAATGGCGGGCACC
>NW_021369669.1:0-294 GCF_001605985.2 Dendrobium catenatum
AGAAATTCTTCCAAGGTGTATGTGTGCAAAGTTACACAGCATCGGGAGTCACACCAAATATAAAAGACTCAAGAAAGGAAAAAAAGGTACAAATAGGCTCAGACCTAGTCTACGCAATCTTGAGCTGATTCCAAATTGCAGTCTTGATGTTGTGAACCTGAAATGTCAGTTGATAAGGTAGTCGTAGAGAAATAAGAGTGTTTGTTATCATCAAAATCATAAACCATGAAAATAGATCTGCAACAATCTCCCCCTTTTTGATGATGGCAAACATTACTATTTGAATTTGCACAA
>NW_021369670.1:0-238 GCF_001605985.2 Dendrobium catenatum
TGCTAGAGTGATCCTGAAGTGTAGAACAATCAGCTCTGACATGTTCAGGCTTCCTGCATTCAAAATAAATAACATCAGAAGATCCTTTAGAATATTTTTTATCCTTACCTTTTCTCCAATTTTGATGATGCTTGTGACTCTTCCTTAGAAAGCTTTTAAATTGCCTTATGATTAAGGCAATGTCATCACTTTCAGACCTGGAAGAATCAGAGTTCGTGTTGTTGACCTTTAATGCCAT
>NW_021369671.1:0-309 GCF_001605985.2 Dendrobium catenatum
TAATGAGCATTTAATGAAGCCCATCAAGAGGGGTGGCTGGCGGGTTCACTAGAGGAGGGAGGGAGGTTTTCAATTCAAAACATGAAATTAATTTCAAGATTTTGAATGAAAATGGGGGGAAATTAATTTGAAATTCAATTTCAAATTAGGGGGTCATTAATGCATTAATTGGGGAATTAAAGGGAGGAACCCATGCATGGCCGGCGGTTTAAGAGAGAGAAGGGAGGTGAGGGAGCAATTCATAAGCCTTCCAAATTAGCACATAAGCATTCGGAAAATTTATCATGAAATCCAATTGGTTTTGAAATT
>NW_021369672.1:0-363 GCF_001605985.2 Dendrobium catenatum
TATATAACTGTTAGCAGATATCTAGCTTTTCCATTAACTTAGCTCCTCCATATCTTAAGGGGGAGATTATTCTGTGCAGACAACGGACGAGAGAACAGTCCTACACCGAACAATACCGACGAATGATACAACTCAGTACCACACTCAGTACTGAGCACGGTATACTTTTAGAGTGACGAGATTCATTTTTATTGATCTTTGGATGATGTAAAGACTCCACACCAAATAATTTGTCCTTAAGGGTAGATTCAAATGATCCTATTATATTTTAATTGCAGTCACTGACCATATAAAAGAAATAAAACTAAAACAAATAGATTAAATGGTACAAGAATATAAGATTAACCACAATAAATGGTTGTT